>NC_038245.2:27422797-27485377 GCF_000004515.6 Glycine max | reverse complement strand
CGCATGTCATCAAGGAAGGGTCCCCGGACGAAATTAGGGTATGACAACCTAAAGAGTGAATGCTGTGAAAATTTTCCGAACGCCCAAAATGGACTCGGATGAATGCATGATTTGATAAAAGAACATATTTTGGAAACAGTGGGTTGACTTAAAATAGGGAAAATGAATCTTGAGCCCTAGTGTCACATGACCATAAAAACTTGATGCTTGAGTGTCCACATGGGTGCATGCATGACCAGTTTTGCATAAAAATTCCTAATCATCATTGTTGCATGTGTATCATGGAAATAATGTAGGACATCCCCTTTATCCCCGAACCGCTGGCCAAACCCTGACATATATCATGACCACCCGTTCTACAAGCCTTGAGCCAAAATCCCAACTTATCATAAACCTTGACCCAGGGTGAGAATGTCAATCCTTGCCCTCAGAAAAAAAAAATCCCAATCAAAGAGTGGGAGAAAGCAAAAAAAGGAAAGAAAATTCCCGATCAAGGATCGCAAGAAAACAGAAGAAACATCCAGAAAGGTCTTTGGACCAGACAATATCTGAACAATACAGAATTGTCACCAAGTAAACAAGAAAAAGGAAACCACGACCTAAAGTGGTCCTCTCCCTTTGATTTCCGACAAAATCCTTGCGCTAGCGACTTTCTCGCCACGCACTAAACAAAAACAGAAGAGAAAAAGGGAAAAACACTCAAAGCCAAATTCCCCACCTAAAAACCATTCCCAAAATAAGTCCTATTGATCCATGATCACGCATGTAATCTTTGATTTGATAGGAAATGATTTTCAAAATCAAGTCATGACATATCTATGGTTCAGAATTAGGATAAAACACTTACCTGTGTGAGATTGATACACTTTGAGTGATTTTCTCCTATCATTGTTGGACCCAGTGTTTCCTCTCTATGGTCGTTTAGAAACGAAATGCTAACATCCAAAATCTCATTTATGGTTATGAGATAATTTCATCAGCATACTCTCCTTCCCCGATAGACACATCATTTTTCAAAAAAAGAAAAAGGAAAAAGAAAGAAAGACCTCGAAGGTCGGCATGTCATGGTTAGGAAGCATAAATCATTCGTAGAGAGCAAACATATCTTCTGGAAACAAGGGACTGACGCTAAGAGTTTATTTTCCTAAATAACCGAGATAAGAATGGATGGATTCATTGAACTGATGAAAGAACATAATTTGGAAACGTTGGGTCTGTTTGTGTAAATTCCCAACCGTAGTATCACAATGCCATAAACGGGATGCTTGAGTGCCCACCTGGTTGTGGCCATGACTAATTTTGCACGTTGTTTCCAAATCATCATTGTTGCGCGTGCCTTGTGGAAATAATATGGAAGTTCAACCCGAGACCGACACCTTGACCCACGAATTTGTTTTTCCCCAGATATCAAGATCGGGCTCCCACGATAAAAGACTCCGTTGAGACACAACCTTAGACTACTTTGAACCTTGGCCTATAAAAAGAATCCTCATCCTTTCCCCCGAAGCAAAGGACAGCGGAATCTCCTCAAGGGAGAGCAAATAACGAATGCTAAAACCCGATTTCCCAAAGAAAGAAATGGAGAGGGAGAAATGAAAAGAAAGAAAAGGAAGAAATGAAAGGAAAGAAAAGAAAAAAATGAAAAGAAAGGAAAATAAGGATTCCCGATAAAAGATCGGAAGAAAGTAAAAAGGAAAAGATCGGAGGAAAACAGAGTAATTCCCGATCAATGAAAGAAAGAGAACAGAAAATCTTCAGACCAGATAAATTTTCGGCAAGGTAAGTGACTGCCGGCAAAGGAAAACCCATTTTTTGGTGGTTCTTCCTTTCGGATTGCCATTCAAAGTCATTCTCAACTGGCGATATCCCGCCCCACATAAAAAAAAGAGGAAAAGACCGAAATACCCAGCTTCCTCTCCGAAAACACTACCCTCGAGAAAATCCTATTGATCCGTGATCGCACGTGTGATCTTTGATTCGATAGGAAATCGTGTGCAAAATAAAGTCATGGTGCAGTTATGGATTGGGGTTAGGGTAAAACACTTGCCTGTGTGAGTTTTTATACACTATGAGCGATTTATTCCCAGTTTCTGCTTAACCCGATGTTTCCCCTGAATGTTCATTTAAAAGCTAAATGTTGACGTCCTGCCCTTCATTTTTGGTTACAAGGAAGATTACCCTTGGCATGGGTATAATGCTTCTCTAAGATATGGTGCTCTCGCGAATGATTTATTTTTCTTTGCAAAAAGCATGTTTGCCTTTTTTTAGGTGGAAAAAACCCGGTGGACCATTCGGTCCTGCCAACAAATCTTGTTCGGAGACCCATGAATTGATTGCCTAGCACTGTTCATGTGTCCTCCACCAACGAGTCTAGAGCCTCGCGAATTGATTGCCTAGAGTTGCTCGCCAATTCTCCATTCTCCACTTTTATTCGGAGCCCCATGAATTGATTGTCATTCATGCATCCTCCACCAACGAGTCTGGAGCCCCGCGAATTGATTGCCTAGCGCTGTTCGCCAATTCTCCATTCTCCACTTTTATTCGGAGCCCCATGAATTGATTGTCATTCATGCATCCTCCACCAACGAGTCTGGAGCCCCGCGAATTGATTGCTTAGCGCTGTTCGCCAATTCTCCATTCTCCACTTTTATTCGGAGCCCCATGAATTGATTGTCATTCATGCATCCTCCACCGAGTCTGGAGCCCCGCGAATTGATTGCCTAGCACTGTTCGCCAATTCTCCATTCTCCACTTTTATTCGGAGCCCCATGAATTGATTGTCATTCATGCATCCTCCACCATCAAGTCTGGAGCCCCACGAATTGATTGTCTAGCGCTGTTCGCTTATCCTCCACCCTCGAAATCTTGTTCGGAGACCCATGAATTGATTGCCTATCGCTGTTCATGCGTCCTCCACCATCAGGTGCGAAGCCTCCGGTGACTGGGAAATTTGGTTTTTGTTATTTTCCCGATCAGTTCCTTCGCCAAACATGTGTATATATGTATATTATGTTATTGGTGTTTTTGTTGTTGTTTGTGTTTTGTTTTGTGTTGTGCGGAAAAAAGAAGAAGGGGAGACGGGAGTCGTCATAGACTAATCGCGGAAAGGGCAAAGATGGACGAAATCAGTGTTTTATCTTTGCTTTCCTCTTATCTCCGATAAAAGGTAAGTAAAGAGGGGCAACTATCATACCCTAATTTCGTCCGGGGACTATTGCTTGATGGCATGCAACCTTTGATTGACCGCTTCGAAGTACTTGGCACCCTTTGTTGCACAATATGTGAAGTCCCAAGACGCGCCTGAAATCAAAAGGAAGCGTGGTTACGCCATCCGTGAAATTCCGTAATGTGACGGAAACCAAAAGGAAGTATTGTTCCGCAGTCCGTGAGTTTCCGTAACTTTTTCGAAAGCTAAAAAAGGAGTAAATGCATGATCCGAAGGTTCCGTAACCTTACGGAAAGAAAATAAGTGTCGTTACGAAATTCATAAAGTTTCGTAACATTACGAAAAAAAAGAATCGCCAAAAAAAGTAAAGGGGTGTATTTAGTAAAAAAAAAGGGGTGTAAATAGCAACCAGGCCCACTTGGGCCTTCCAGATTCTTCCTCCAAAAGGCGGTTGCTTCTAGAGGAAGCAACCTGGCTCGCCTGGGCAAGCTAGGTGGCAAGCTCCTCCCCTATTTTGCTATAAATAGGGGGAGGAATGAAGAAGGAAGGGGTTCAGCCTTCTTGGCACTTCGTATTCTCTTTAAATTGCTGAGGAAAATTGTTTCCGTGAAGAAAATTCAAGCCGAGGCGCTTCCGTAACGTTTCCGTGGGTAATTACGCGAAGATTTTCAACCGTTCTTCGACATTCATTGTTCGTTCTTCGTTTCTTCGGTCTTCAACCGGTAAGTACCCCAAACCGAGCTTTTCAATTCATTCTATGTACCCGTGGTGGTCCCCATTTGTTTCGTGTACTTTTATTCTCGTTTTCATTTACTTTCCATACCCCTTTTGGACGTGCTTCAGTCATTTGTTTAAGTCATTTCTCGCCTAATCAAAAAATAAAATAAATTTCCACCAATCATTTGATTTGTAATATCCGTTAATTTCTATTAAAATGAATTCCGACCATTCGGTTGTGCCGTAACCACGTTGGAAATCAAAAAAGAGGTAAAATAATAATATAATAATCAAAAAATACCTTTTAGTAAAATAAAGCGGAAAAATCAATCGGACGTTTCTCTTTGGGATTTCTCGTTCTTAATTGAATTGACTAATAACTAAAGTGAAATTAAGGCTAAAATCAACCCGCAAAGTCAAGCTCATCCACAAAAAAGTCACTAAAAAAGGATTTGAAAAGTTCAATATCTCAGTTTTTCTTACCAAGTAAATGAATCATTTTTAAGGTCCAATGCCTTAAAATGACCACCTTCTAAGTAAAAAGAGTCGCTCGATTCACCCTTAAAAAAGAACTACGTAGGTCTGATTTCCTCTTCGATGGAGGGTACGTAGGAGCAAGAGCCCCGCTTTTGTTGACCTCAAAAATAAAAAAGGAAATAAAAGTTAAGATAACACAATTTCACAATTCTAAAAAATAGGCTGTTGTCCTTTAAGACAAACGTGAGAGGTGCTAATACCTTCCTCAAACGTAAATACAACTCCCAAACTTAGAATTTTCGTTTTGACCGGTTTCCTTCGGTTTTTCCAACGTTTTCCATAAATAAACGTTGGTGGCGACTCCACGCATTTTCCTCCTTTGGAAAGCGCACCCGTGAGCCTCGCCACGCTCGCCCGCAAAAGGGCATGTTGCGACAATATATATATATATATATATATATATATATATATATACTGGGCTTAGCACAAATAGACGTACTCAGCGAGTTGTGTAGATGAAAATTCCTGCAACTCTCGCTAAGTCGGGCTCATGGCCGGCTTAGCTTATATACTTCATTCTACATACAGAGGGGTATGCGCTTAGCGCTATCTAGGCCACAAAGAATAGGGCTTAGCGCAAGGTGACTGCGCTTAGCCACTAAACAAGACATGCTTAGCGGATGGCTCTGGCTTAGCCCAATTCAGACCGAGCTGAATTTGGCTTAGCTCAGCCATGATCAACTTAGCTAGCCCAAATATCTAAATATGCAGGGGTTGATGCGCTCAGCGCCATTACGACGCGCTTAGCGCATTGAAGATATGCACTCAGCCAAAGGTGTTGCACTTAGCGAGAAGAGTGTTTTTCAAAAAAAAAATTCCAAGTTAAAATCAGTCTTCTTTTAAAAGAAACCCCTATATCTATCATTAAAAACAAGCTAACAAACCCCTTTTTCAATGATCACCAAGCAAATTCTAACTTATGTGATGCATGAAAAAAGAATGAAAGAAATCAGCACTAGGTTGCCTCCCAGGAAGGGCTTCTTTAATGTCATTAGCTTGACACATATACCTCAATGGTTGATAAAATGCAAGATGGTGTTTGCCTTCTCAAACTCTCCACCATGGTACAGTTTAATCTTTGACCATTCACCACCCATGTTCTGTCAGGGTCCTGAGGTTGTGGATCATGCAGCTCTATTGCACCGTAAGGCTTAACGTTCTTAATGACGAAAGGTCCAGACCATTTGGACTTCAGTTTACCAGGAAATAATTTCAATCTTGAATTAAAAAGTTGTACCTGTTGTCCTGGTTTAAGATCTCTCTTCAATAGCTTTTTATCGTGATAGGCTTTGACTCTTTCTTTGTAGATTTTTTAAGATTCATACGATGTCAGTCGCATTTCTTCTAATTCCAAAAGTTGAATCTTCCTTTGCTCCCTGGATGCCTTCTCATCAAAATTTAGGAATCTCAGAGCCCAATATGCTTTGTGTTCCATTTCAACTGGTAAATGACATGATTTCCCATACATCAGTTGAAAAGGAGATAAGCCAATTGGGGTCTTATATGCAGTTCTGTAAGCCCATAGTGAATATTCCAATTTGATTGACCAATCTTTTCTGGTTGACGCCACTATTTTCTCTAATATCTTCTTTAATTCTCTGTTGGATACTTCAGCTTCGCCATTAGTTTTAGGGTGATAGGGTGATGCTACTTTATGATTCACATGATATTAACTCAACACCTTTTGAAGTTGAGCATTTCAAAAAGGCGACCCACCATGACTAATCAAAATTTGAGGCACCCCAAATCGAGAAAAATTATTTTTCTTTATAAACTTTACCACAACCTTAGCATCATTTCTTGGAGCGGCCACGACTTCCAGCCATTTAGACACGTAATCGACAGCCACCAAAATGTACTCATTACCTACAAATGAAGGGAAAGGACCCATGAAATCAATACCCCAACAATCAAAAACTTCAACTTCCATAATGTTTTGAAGAGGCATTTCATTCCTCCGGGAAATTCCCCCCATTATTTGGCATTGATCACACTTCAAGACATGGTGATGGGCATCTTTGAAGAGTGTTGGCCAAAAAAATCCTGACTGTAAGACCTTAGTCGCTATTTTGTCTCCACCATAATGCCCTCCACATGGTGAATTATGACAGTGCCACAATATACCCTTGGCTTCCTCATTTGTCACACATCTTCTGAGGAGATTATCTGCACCTACCTTGAACAACTGTGGATCATCCCATATATAAAATTGTGTGTCATGGAAAAATTTCTTCTGCTGCTGCCAAGTGAGGTCTTTGGGAATGATCCCAGCTGCCTTAAAATTTGACATGTCAGCAAAATCAAAAACAAAAATTCATCAAGAAATTCATCTTTTATTTCAACCTCCTTTAAAGTGACCTTCTCATTGACTAATCTGAATAGGTGGTCTGCTACCACATTTTCAAATCCCTTCTTGTCCTTGATGACTAAATCAAATTCTTGAAGTAACAGTATCCATCTGATAAGTCGTGGTTTGGAATCAGCTTTGCGCAACAAATATTTAATTGTTGCATGATTAGTGTAAATTACTATCTTTGACCCCACCAAATAAGATCTGAATTTCTCAAGTGCATAAACAATTGCCAACAATTCTTTCTCAGTGGTGGCATAATTGATCTGAGCATCATTCAAAACTTTGTTGGCATAGTAGATGGTAGGAAAAATTCTGCCCTTTCGCTGTCCCAGCACAACATCTACTGCATAATCACTTGCATCACACATTAATTCAAACTCTTGTCCCCAGTCTGGTGCTGTGATCACAGGAGCAGAGACCAACTTGGCTTTAAGGGTATTAAAGGCTTATAAACATTCATCATTAAACACAAACACAACATCCTTTTTCAACAAATTACTCAGTGGTTTAGCAATTTTGGAAAAGTCTTTAATGAATCGTTGATAGAATCTAGCATGAACCAAAAAACTCTATATGCCTTTAACATTAATTGGAGGTGGAAGTTTATCAATAACCTCAATTCCTCTTCTAGATATCTTGTGTCCCAGCACGATACCTTCTTGAACCATAAAGTGACATTTTTCCCAGTTGAGCACCAAATTAGATTCTTCGCAGCGTTGTAACACTTTCTCTAAATTTGCTAGGCAATTTTCAAAAGATGCACCAAAGACAGAGAAATCATCCATAAAGACTTCAATACATTTCTCTACCATGTCAGCAAAAATTGCCATCATACATCTCTGGAAAGTAGCTGGGGCATTACATAAACCAAACTGCATGCACGATAAGCAAATACACCAAAAGGACATGTGAAAGCCATATTTTCTTGGTCCTGAGGATTCACTGCAATTTGATTGTAGCCCGAGTATCCATCTAAGAAATAGTAGAAAGATTTCCCTGCAAGTCTCTCAAGCATTTGATCCATGAAGGGGAGGGGGTAATGGTTTTTCCTGGTGGCTTCATTTAGCTTCCTATAATCAATACATATCCTCCACCAAATAACTGTTCTTGTAGGAATTAGCTCATCTTTATCATTCTTTATCACTATCATACCTCCCTTTTTCAGAACAACTTGAACAGGACTAACCCATGAACTATCCGAGATTAGGTAAATGAGCCCTGCCTCTAGCAACTTGAGCATTTCCTTTCTTATTTCTTCTTTCATTATTGGATTCAGCCTTCTTTGAGGTTGTCTCACTGGCTTGTAATCAGCTTCCATATTAATTTTGTGCATACAATATGAGGGACTGATTCCTTTTAAATCAGAGATGTGCCAACCAATAGCGGCTTTGCGGTTTTTCAGAATCTGTACCAATTGATCCTCTTCTTTCTTCTGCAAGGAGATGCTAATTATAACAGGTTTAGTCTCATTGTCCTCCAAGAATACATACTTTAGATGCGTTGGAAGGATCTTTAATTCTACTTTGGGATTTTCTTTTGGTCTATTGTTTTCCAATCCTTCAAACATCACATGACCAATAGATTCATCGTCTAGATCCCCCAGCTCTTTAATACAAGCTAGCATTCTTCCTCCATCTTCATTGACTAGGCATTCTATCATATATTCAAATTCTTTCTCCCCAAGCATCTATAATACCATGGCTGAGGCTATTAATTCCATCTCCTGCTCCGACATTTCTGCTTCAAACCAATCCTCACCATCATCTAGGTGTTTTATTGCTTCAATTAAGTCAAAAGAGATCTTTTGATCCTCTACATTCAATTCTAATCTACCTTTACCCATGTCTAAAACACAACTAGCAAATGACAGACAGGGTTGTCCCAGAATGATTGAACCCTCATGGTCTTCATGCCTTTCTTCTTTGATAGTCAGTTGATGAGAACATGTGTTAACTTGGAGATTATCTTCTTGTAAGCATTGTTCCCGTTGTTGCGCTTTCTCCTCATCTTCTTCTTCTAAATCATGCTCATTCACAGGGCTTTCCTCTTGAGTGTCAACCTCTACAATCTCTTCTTCTCTTCTGCTCATAGCTTGAGTCACTTCTTCTACCAGCTTACCAACTTGAATTTATACACTTTTAAATGCCCATTGAATAGATCCAATTGTATCCTTGAATTGCATTAACAAAATGTCTAGATTGAAACTCTTTTCTGCTTCATTTTGATAGTAAAATTGTGACTCTGGTTCCCCTTGATAATCTTCTAAAAAAACTTTGGCATATTGAATCTCCTGATTTTGTATTGCATTATGATTAGCTTTAGAGCTAACATGATATGCCATGAATTTTGCAAACACACTGTCAAGATTGGGGGCTCTTTCCTCTTCATACTGATTATAGGGAGTTAACTCCTGTCTCCACCCAGAGTTATTTGTGGAGTACATATAACAATTATCCTGGTAATGCTTCCTTCGACAAAAACCATAAGTTATTGGTGGAATAGAAATAATAATCTCCATGATGTTGAATCAAAGGATTGAGCTTATTCTTCCAGATGAGCTTACACAATTTCTTACACAAAAGTTAGTCGTATTATCCAACTAACATGTAACCTACCATCTTTTCATAGTAGAACACCGGTAACATGTCCACTATCATTGTTATCATCTATTTCTCAATGAGTATTGGAGTGGAGTTATTGACATTCTCAATGAGTATGTTCTTGCTTTGCACAACATGGGGACTGCCTGTGTAACATCCTAAAATATTACTAGTTATAAATTGATGTTTAATTGTATTTATCATATTATTTAACTATATGGTTAACTTGAATTATTCATGTGTGAATTTCTTGATGTGGATGTTGAGTTATGTGGTGTTTTGTTGAGATAAGTTGAAATTATGAGATTTCATATTTTACCTAAACCTAGTTCAGTAAAATTGATACCTCAGATTCGTTAACCGTTGGATCATCTTCAAATTTTGTCTGAAGCTTCTTAAGACATGTTTCCACAGTCTGACCGTTGGGATTTGGAAAATAACAACTTTTGGTCTCTTGATAAGAGAGAATGGCGTGCTAAGCACAATTCCAACCAGAGAGGGAATTGCATTGAGCAAGCAGAGGCGCGCTAAGCGAGATCTACAGGTTATAAATACGTTCCTCAGTGTGAAAAACATGATTTTTCACTCTCCTCTTCCCCAAAACGTCACCCAAACCCTAAAACCTTATTTTTCCACCACCCATGACCACCGGTGGCCGCCGTTGCTTGCCATTGAACCCCCACACCAAGAGGAACACTTTAATCGGAGCGGAATCCTTGGAATCCTTAGAATCCTCCTCAAGGATTCGGTGGAGAAAATACCCCAATCCTCTATTTCATAGTTGCTCCGAGGTAATCTTGATTTCTAAACCCTTCTCCTAGTTAGTTTGAGTTCCTTTTAGTGTCCCTTGTGTGTTGGGTAGTGCAATAAGGTGTTTTTACTCTTCCTTTGAAAAACCCTAAAGAATGAGACATTGCAAAAGTTATGTTTTTATAAAATGGGTGTTATTTTCGTGACCTTCACTAAACCCCAGTCACATTAGCGTGATCAGAATTTCGAAACGATGTTCCCTTTTTGTAGAATCCGAAACACCCCTCAGCCCTTTATGTTTTTTAAAGGGGTATTTGACTCCGAATGTTTTTCATTACTTTGTTTCTGAAATCTATATTAAGTTTCCTTTAATTTGGCATGTAGAGACTTGTGTTTGGACTGACAAGCGTGAACGAGAGACCTGTGAGTGACGCAAAGAAGAACTGAATGAGAGCTCACAATAGGTGAAGGGAGTTTATTATAAATTTACCATTTTTGATACCATAGTTAGGGTTAGGGAACCTAACTATGGGAATATATGTCTGTCCCTGTTGCATGCTGATTTTTTTAGAAAACAATGTTTTTGACGAATGGGATGTGATATATCTATTGTTGATGAATAACATTATTGTCTTGTTTAGACTTGTGTTGTCTTAAGACCTGGGGAGTGTGAATCTTAGGCATTAAAGATATATGTATATGCGGAATGTGACTTACTGTTGATGTTGCTATTGATGACTTTAATTGATATGTGATGATGTTCATATTTATGATGATATTGATTTGAGATGACGTTGATAATGATGATCATGCCAACATGAATTGATGTTATTATTAATGATTATGTTAATATGAAATGATGTGGTTGTTGTTGATAATGTCATTGAGATGAGAAGATGTTGATGTTGAGAGTGATATTGAAATGAAATGTTGATGATGTTGGAAATGCATTAAGATGATGCATGTTGTGTATGTTCATGGGGGGTGCATTGACCTTGTCCGATGTCCCTGTTAGGGGAAAATAGAGTGGTTAAAGAGTTTAAGCATCTCTGAGGGCATGGCTTGGGATCTTTAATTCATCCATGGTCAGTGTACTTGATGGTGCCCATGTTTCATACATTGGATGTTGTGTATGTTCGTGGGGGGGTGCATTGACCTTGTCGGATGTCCCTAGTGGGGGAAAATAGAGTGGTTAAAGAGTTTAAGCATATCTGAGGGGATGGCTTAGGATCTTTAATTCATCCATGATCATTGTACTTGATGGGGCCCACGTTTCATACATTGTATGTTGTGTATGTTCATGGGGGGGTGCAATGACCTTGTCGGATGTCCCTGGTGGGGGAAAATAGAGTGGTTAAAGAGTTTAAGCATCTCTGAGGGGATGGCTTAGGATCTTTAATTCATCCATGGTCATTGTACTTGATGGTACCCATGTTTCATACCTCATATGACACGGAAATAGTATAAACTTTGCAAGTAAGTACTTGCAGTTCCTTGTGAGGAGGACTACTTGTACTAGGGGGTGTGTCACTCAGTTTGGAACTCTCCCTTGTGACTCAAGCTGATCACCGTGGGGGGGGGGGGGGGGGGGAGTTGCCTATGCACGACAAGGTGGCCTCGACACTTACTACATAGTTTTCTTAAGTGAGGTGTTGTGTGGACACGCATAGGCTATTTCCTTGGGGATGGTGTCACATTGCATCTGAGAGTTGAGGTCAGGTGTCATACTGAGTATGATTGATTGAATCTATGGATGGATGATGACTATTTGTTGAGTGTGTGTGGATCAGTGAATGTTGTGCAAGCTCATGATATTTGTTAATGTCTTCTTACTAATTATGGTCATTTGAATTTAGTATTGGTTCTTTTTATAATGAACTCACCCTTGCAATTTTGTATCGTGTGGTTGATACCTGTGATGATCGTGAACTATGTTCGTGGGAGCAGAATGACAACAGTAGGGTGTAGGAAGTGAGATTCTGTTGTGGAGCCGCCGAGCCGACGAGATGACCTTGGGATTATTTTGGGAGAGAGTTGTGTTTTTTTAATCAACTCCTCCATAGATGGTTCATGATTTCTTTTGTTGAACTAAATATGTAAATCACAGATTTAATTATATGAATGAACAAGTTTAATTTCCATTATGTGTATGACGTGTACTGAATTACTATTCCTATATATATATTCACTTAAGTAATGGTGTGTTGTTTGGTGAATGTATGTTGAGATAAAAATTACTTTTATTTTTTTCATAAGCAAAACAAGAGAGTTTTCATTTAAAAATTGAAATTATCGCGGTTTAGAGTGGTGATATCGTAGTGACGAGGTGGGTCGTTACAACCTGTACTTCCCAATGCTTTGCCTCCCTGACCTAACATATTTGGGACTAGACGACTTGGTTGATTGATGCCAGACAGGTGAGTCGGGTCTACCTCAGTGGTGGCACTCGTAGTGGCAACTATAGCCGCATTGCTTTCCATTATTTTCTTCATGTTCAACATGGCCTCTATCATGGTGGCCATTTGGTCTTTCATGGCCTCCATGTCAGCCTTCATCTGTTCTTGCACCTTTTCTATTTCACTCATTACTCTAGCTTTGGCACGCATACGGTAAGGGTGTCGTAAAACACATTCCTTCCTTTTGATTACAATGATTACAGTTCTGATTTCAAGGAAAGAATGCAATGAGAAATTCCACCAATGTGAAAAGAAAAATAAGAATGGATGTATGTGAATGATGCATTGTTGAAGTATTGCAAATTTTACATAGGACATTTAGTAGAACATAGGGTTGAATCAATTCAGATTTTCATTAAAACAACATTGTTTGTCACATATTGTCACTGAAAATAAAACATGGACATCAACAATCCCTAATTTTTGTAAATTATTTAGCTCAATCATGTGTTGGCAGTAAACAAAGAAACGATGTAACTCGATCCATCTTCTGCCCCAACTTTTCAAGCTGGTTACTTTCATACTTGACCTTGACTTGATGAAACTTTCCTTAAAAACATGTGCTTGGTTCAACCCCATAATCCAAGGAATAGAAATTTTAATTGTCAATACTTTGACAACATATCATAGAGATGAATGACTAGGGCATACTTATGCTATGCATGGAAAATGTAATTATGAGATTGACATGAGATGCCCGAAGAACCATCATTTCCTAGTTAACCATGCATTAGGTACCATGTTCACGTGATTTTCAATCATTTTTTCCAAGAGAAATTTGTGTATAATCCCAACATGGTTGGTTTATAGCCATCATCATGGGACCCAACGCATATGACTAAGAATGTGGTGTAAACCTCCACGCTTCCTTGTGACTTTCTTTTTGTTCTTTTTTTTTTTTTTTTTGCAGAGGAAAATGCAAGGATCATGCATGAGTGAACATAACATGCAAACGATAAAAATAGAATGTATGTAGTTGACATGCTAAATGAAGATGTATGATAATGCAATGATTTTTTATGCAAATGCAATGCATGCATATGATAAATGAAAAATGCAGGAATGATATGTCCATCATGATGCCGTGAAGAGATGCATGATGCGATCAAGGAAAAAGCCAGAGTAAGTTTGCTATGTGCCCCCCTAATTTAGGAACCTAATGGACAGGATCCAAAAGTTCCCTTCTAGTGACAACTCCCAAGGGTGGTTTCATGTAACTTTCTTGGCTTCTAGAGATATCATCCTCTTAGGTAATACATTGTGGCGATAGGGACTATCAGCGACAATGCACCACCAAAAGAGGAAAACTCTAGATGAGGCTTCAATGTTATCAAGCGAGTCGGAGACCCAACATGACCACATATCAACCTCCACTCCTTATGGCTCACATAGACCTGGGTATAGGGCCTAATATCTCAATGTGTGTGCAAGGTGTAGGTGCCTATGTGTGCCTAGAAAAAATATTTCTAACTATGAATGTAATCGATAGACAAACACACACCAAACACAACAACATAGCAAATATTATATACAAATATGGCCAAAACAAAAGACAAAAGGGAAAAAGGAATATAAATAAAGAAGAAGTCACGATAAAAACATTGCACAGTGACTGAATGGCCTAACTCTCTAACAGTCCCCAGTGGAGTCGCCAACTGTCACAACCTACCCTTCGACGGGGGTGCGAAAAGGCCAAAATAATGGGCCAAAGCGTTTGTCTCCAAGGGAGAAAACGAGTGGAGTCGTCACCAACGTTTATTTGAGAGAAACATTAGAAAAACCAAAAAGACGAAGGTTTGCGGATTTTGAAAATGAGGGTTCTAGAGTTGTTTACGCATGAGGAATGTATTAGCACCCCACGCACCCGTCACAAGGGACGGCAACCTCTAATCGAGTGTGCAAAACATGACTTCAAAATTATGTATTTTTTCTTTTTTATATTTTTTTATGTATTTTTCCTTTTTATATTTTATTATTTTTTGGGGTCGACAAGGGTATTGCCCTTGCTCCTATGTATCCTCAGGTGCGATGAGGAATTCAGATCTGTGTAGTTCTTTGAGTCTGAAAGTTTGTGTGCTACGTTGATTTTATGTTTTTTGAAAGGTTGATTTTAATTACGAACAAAACTCGTTTAAGGCGTTGGACCTTGAAACGATGTTTTAAACTTTGAAAAGCGGAGAAAGTCGTTTAAGGCGTTGGACCTTGAAATGATCTTTTGATTTTTGAAAAAATGAGAGAGTCATTTAAGGCGTTGAACTTTGAAACGATCTCAAGCGATATTTGATAAAAAGAAATTAGTTATGAGTTGGTTTTATTTTGGTTTTTGTCTATCAACCTTCAATCTTTTTTTTAAAGATAACTTGCGACACTAACGATCGGTTAAAACTTACTTTAAAAGGAAAAGCGAGTACCAATGATAGGAGAAGGAGATGAAGATGCACAAAATAATAGAGAGGACCCCTAAGGGTTCATAAATCATGTTCAAATCCTTAAAGACAAACACTAACCAAAGGAAGAATGAAGAACGAATGAAGAACGGATGAACGAAGAATGATTACGGTCGCAATTCGGCAACAATTTAGCTTCTTTTTCTCTTCTTCCTTCTTATTTTCTCTTCTTTCTCTCCAATCCTTCGCCTCTGAACCTCAGAACCTCCCTCTCAGTCCCTCTTCATGCTTACTTATTGCAAAACAAGGCATTTGGGGTTATGACAACTCGCCCAGGCAAGCTATTACTTCATCCTGAAGCAACCTTGCTCGCCTAGGCAAGTTGGTTACTTCACCATGAAGTTATTTGGTGGCCTAGGCGAGCCAGACTTCAGAAAAAGCCTTAAAATGACCCTTTTGCCCTCCCCTTAGGGTATTTTTGTATCCTTGATCAAAACATTGAATGATCATATGTTTCGCATATAACTGGCGTTTAATACCAGGAGTCAACTAACAAGGATCAAAAGATCAACAAACGATAGTCCCCGGACGAAATTAAGGTATGACAGCACAAATGCAAACCAAAAACTTAAATATTTATATTTACTTTTAAATTCTATAAATTAATTTTTACATAAATATATAATAGATATATTAAAATTAGTTTATGAAATATATTTTTGTTACAACAATTTAAAATTATTCACTCAAAAATAGCATAAATTAAATTATTTTTAATTTGTGTATGATAGAGACTATAAGTATGATTTATGAGAAACAATCATTCATATGGGCAAACCATTATGGAAAAAATAAATATCTTTTTGCGAGTAATAAACATAATTGCATATCAAATACTCAACAATATTTACTATTAATGTAAAATCAAATAAAATTAGTGTTACTTAGAAATTGTATAAAACCAATTTAATATTTTGTTGATTAATTTTATTTTATAAGGTTGAAATTTTTATACTAAAAGTAAATTTAAATCTGATTTGTTAGTATATTTATTAAAAGGTAATATTTTGACTTTGCATTTAAAACAAATTTATTAAATATATTTTCAATATAAATAATTTTAAATTATTTTATAAATAGTATCATAAATTTAATTAGTTTAAATATTTTTTTATAGTAGAAATCACAAATATTATTCATGATACACAATCCTACTCGAAATCATTATTTGTAATAAAACTCTTGATGATATCATATACATAAATTATAATAGTTTTAGTAATTGTAGAGACCACAAATGTGAGGAGGAAATCTTGCTCAAGACCATTATAGATGACAAATTTCTTTATTGGAGTAGTTTTAAACTGCACATAAAAAATTCAATAATATTTATTTTTACTTTGAAATCCTATAATATCATTTTTACATAAAATATAATATAATAATTTTATTAAATATATTTTTATTGCAAGTTAATTTTAAATTACTTATTCAATTATATCATAAACTATATTAGTTTTAATTTTTGCATATTAGGTAGTAACAAATATCTTAAATTTAATTTATAAAATATATTTTTATTAAAAAATAGTTTTAAATTACTTACCCAATAAAGTCTTTCTTCAATTATTTCACATAAGCACTTGTAAAAAACTGAATAGTATCATAACTTAAAATAATTTTATTTTTATGCAAGACAATTCTACTTAATATAATTATCGACGATATAATTATTTTTTCTGAGTAGTTAACACAACTGCATACCAAAGGTTAATTAATATTTATCTTTACATTGAACACCCATTTTTACTTGGTAATCAATTTTAAATAAATATTAAAATTAATTTATTAACATATTTTAATTATAATAATTTCAAAATAATTACTAAAAAATATCATAAATTACATTAGTTATAATTTTTTATGATAGAAATCAAAATTATAGGGGAACCATTATGAATGAAAAACTCTCCTTGAGATTGATAATTTAACATAATAACATATCAAAGAATCAACAATCCTTTTTTTTTTTTTAATTTGGAATCTCACAAAATCATTTTTTTAGTTAGAAATTGTATAAGATAATTTTATGAATAAATACTATTTTTAATAATATTTGTATTATATAGTTGAAATTTTTATACTCTCAATTAATTTAAATTTAATTATTTAATATATTTATTAAAAAATAATATTTTACATCTATATTTAATGACTTCATATACAATTTTTTAATTAATATTTATAAAACAAAGTTAAATATCATTTTTACATAATTATATATAAATATTTTAATATTAATTTATAAAATATATTTTATCAAAAAATATATTACATACTGACTAATATCATAAATTAAATTAATTGTTGTAGTGTTGAATTGTTTTTACATAAATATATTGAAATAAAAATTTATTAGATGAAAATATATAAAAACACGAGTAGCGATTTCAATTTCCGAATCAGGATTTGGTTTAATTTTTTTTCTTGAATACTCTAATATTTTTTTTTTTTTCATTTTTGGAGAATATAAATAACTAATTAGGTTTATTTTAATATAAAAATTTAATTTTATAAGTAGGTATATTTCTCGGGCGCATAAATACAAGAGCGATCCTTGTGGATGCACGGCATCTTGCTAGTATACGTATAAAAACTTGGACAGGGTTCTAATTAATTTCTTTATTATTTTCCAAATTCCAATCAAAATTTCCAGTACGACAGTTTGGAAAGCGAACATTGAAATTCAGATAGGGTTCATTGATTGATACGAATAAAAATTGAACACGACTTATCGTCTGAAGCATCTGGCAGGTTGATTAGTTAGTCCCTTTTGTGACAATGATTTGGTGATTTTGAATCTTCGGGTGCAGCAAGATAATCGTGAAAATTGGGTCTCCAAAATTTGTTTGTAAGTTCTCCTCTTTCTTCGCTCCCTTGTTTAGATTCTGTTTCAGTCATGTGATTTTCAGATATATATTCTTGCGACTTGTTGTTGTAATTCATATCTTGTATCGTTTACTTGGTTTGCTCTCTACTCTAGTTATGATAAATGCAACGAATATGAGTTTTGTCTTGATATTATTTTTTCTTTTTTTCAGTACTAGCTAGTAGGATATATTGAATCATGTGTTGTGTTGCAGGAGGGGATTTTGTTTCTTGAGCTAAACCAAAACATGAATGAAAATACTGTGAGGTCTGCTGGTGCAGATCTGACAGCTGCTATAGTACCATTGTTGAAGCTGCTATGCCTAACAGTCATTGGACTACTTCTTGCAAACCCAACAATGCAATTCATTCCCAAAGCTACATTTAAGCTTCTTAGTAAACTTGTGTTTGCATTGTTCTTGCCGTGCCTTATATTTACTGAGCTAGGTGAAAGCATTACTCTTGAAAACTTTGTAGATTGGTGGTTTATCCCTGTTAATGTGCTTGTGAGTACAGCTCTTGGTTGCTTACTAGGGTTCTTAGTGGTGATAATATGCCACCCACCTCCAGAGTTAACCAGATTTACTATTATAATGACGGGATTTGGTAACACTGGAAATCTGCTGCTTGCTGTAGTTGGATCTGTTTGCCATACTAAAGATAATCCATTTGGGAAGAATTGCAATACCAGAGGGGTGGCATATGTTTCTTTATCTCAATGGGTTTCTGTTATCCTTGTATACACTCTTGTTTATCATATGATGGAACCTCCTATAGAGTATTATGAGATTGTTGAGGAAGAGGCTGAGATTGAGGAAGAGCGGACACTGAATGATATCAGTAGACCACTCCTTGTAGAAGCTGAGTGGCCTGACATTGAGCAGAAAGAGACTGAACATTCTAAGACACCCTTTATTGCCAGGATCTTTAAAAGCATCTCGGGTGTTTCCTCGTCTAATATTCCTGAGCTTGAAAGTGGTGGGACTAGTCCAAAGTCCATTAGATGTTTGGCTGAACCTAGAGTTGTAAGGAGGATCAGAATTGTTGCTGAACAAACTCCCATTCAGCACATACTTCAACCCCCAACAATCGCCTCTCTATTGGCCATCATCATTGGCACAGTGCCTCAGCTGAAAGCTGTGTTCTTTGGATATGATGCTCCGTTATCTTTCATTACTGACAGTTTGGAGATTTTAGCTGGGGCAATGGTACCTTCTGTGATGCTTATATTGGGGGGTATGCTTGCTGAAGGACCGAGTGACTCTAAACTTGGACTTAAAACTACTATTGGTATTACTGTTGCAAGACTCCTGGTGCTTCCTGTCCTGGGAATTGGGATTGTGGCATTGTCAGATAAGCTAAATTTCCTAGTTGAGAATGATGCTATGTTTAGATTTGTGCTTTTGCTACAGTACACCACACCAAGTGCTATTTTACTGGGAGCAATTGCCAGCTTAAGGGGTTATGCAGTTAGTGAAGCTTCAGCTCTTCTCTTCTGGCAGCACGTGTTTGCTCTTTTCTCCTTTTCCTTGTACATTGTAATCTACTTTAGAATAGTTATGTATGTCTGAAGTTGCAGTATATCTTATTGCCTTGAAGTTGTTGTGAGGTTAGAAGATTGTTGCCACTGTATTGTCCTCTACTGCATGAGGTATGACGGGGATAAAATTAATTATTGCATTGTGAACTGTATCGGTTTGGCACTGATGAATGATGCAAATAATTTTTTCCTATGATTTTGAGCTGGGTAGATCAACTTTATTTATCCTTAGAAAGTTTGTCTGATAGAACTGGTAGTGTAATTTCTACACTTATGGAGCTTAAGTAGCACATGTTACACATTCATATCAGGAAGTAAGCATGCTAAGGTTGTGATTTGAAGTTTCCCTTTGACTATTCGGCTCAAA
This sequence comes from Glycine max, assembly GCF_000004515.6. NCBI lineage: Eukaryota > Viridiplantae > Streptophyta > Magnoliopsida > Fabales > Fabaceae > Glycine > Glycine max. Next base: position 27,465,576 of record NC_038245.2, on the reverse strand, counting down.
TGGTTCATGGGTGTGCCACCAAGCCCTTAGATTTATTATTAAAATATTAAAATATTTGAATGACTGAGATTAAAATTAAATAATATTTTATCTATTAAAAAAAGCAGAATTACAACTTTATCCCTAACTTGTCAATTGCCCCCACAACATTTTTTTCCACTTAAATATATGTAATGATTTTTATTTTTGCCGCGATAAAAAATTTGGTTTTCCCATGATTTTTTTAAATGAATGTAAAAAATTATATAAAAGAGAAAATAAATTAGTACTAATTTTATCATCTTATATTTTTAATGTTACATTATCGACAATGAAAAAACAGACTGCATTTTTAAAATATGAAAATGCATAGAGGCAATGCAATTTATATAAACTTGGGTATTGTGATTTTTTTTATCATATTATGTATTTTGTAAAAATTTTAAATATTTTTCTTCTATAAAAATATTATAAATAATTTGTTTGCCCTCACTAAAGCAATGTTTTTGCTATGCCATTGGACATTATGCAAGTTTTTCTCCCGCGACGATAGGTTTGTCCTCGACATGTAGCCTCTCATGGTAGTCCATGTCACATGCCACCACCAACACTAGAGGTGGTGCAGGTGTTCTCGTAGCATAAACTACAAATGCATTCTCACTACATCAGCCACACATTGTTCTCGCTGTGTCGACGAACTCAAACAAGAATGATCCACCATAGAAGAAAGAAGGAGAAGGTGAAACTGGCCTCGACTCCACCAACCATTGTTATTCAAGTTACAAATCCAGAATCAACGCATAATTTTTCACTAATTTTAGAACTAAAAAAAACTCAGATCTAAATGAAAAAAGAATCAACTTCATGAAGGATTCCATTGTTGTTATGCAAAAAGAATCAACTTCATGAAGGATTCCATTGTCGTTATGCTCAAAGACCTTGAAGGTTTGATGCACACTAACTTGAGATGTGCTGCAAATAATAGAGTGCCCATATGAGTGTTAAGTATGGCTGCGTCCAAGTCACATTGAACTGTACCAAACAATTAAACTCCGAAGGTTTTGATGTTAACAAAGTATAAATTCTATGCATTAACCTTTCATGCTTAGTTACAAGTTCATATTTATCTTTATGAGATACAAGCAAAAAAACACGAACAAAAAGGCTTTGGACGATAGACAAAGTATTAGTCACTCAACAATACTGCTTCTGCGTCCAGCCCTGAGAAGACAAGTGCTTTTGCACTTGGCTCGCAATACAAAAGCATGGAATTGTTACTCGATCTTCAAGAATTGAAATCAATCACAAGAAAGTAACGTCCATAAGCTCAATAAGAAACTCATGCCATAAAGCATAAAAGGGAAGATTTAAATTGTCTTATTTTTACATTCTTAATTCCTTTTGTTTTATGCTGTTAACGTTTCATTTGATTCATACGATGAAAGTCACCCATGAGCACTAGGCGACACTAGCAAACTGCACTTCTTTGAAGTTATGCTGCAAAAAGTGTCTGCGGTTTCCATTCTCTCTCTGCACAATAGTGACCTCATGTCAAGCGCCAAGGTTATTAAACAACGACTAGCTGAGATCTCTCAACATATTGAAGCTCTGAAGTCTATATAAATCTTGAAGACGTTGGTATTAAGGTTGTCAAATCACAAGAGAATATTTTGAGACAAAGCGAATAAGTGTTGTAACGTTGTTAGTCCATTGGACAAAAGAAACTTGAGCGAATTGAATGAATATTAGCTCTGCCAAGTTAGCAAGTTTCATTGTATTTGAGCTTACTGTGTAAACACTCTTTTAGTGATTAGAATACATTTTCTATCAAACATATATTTTTTGTGAAAGCTAGGAGTGGCTTAGTGACAAAGAATACTTGGGTCTTAATCTCAAGGGGAGATTAAGGGTAGTGCCAGGAGTGGCCTAGAGAGTACTCGTTGTAGCCAAAAGTAGGATAGAGAATACCTAGTTGTAATAATAGATTTGATTAGTGAAACCCTTCAAGGTTTGAAGGAGAATTGGATGTAGCCCAAGAGTTGGGGTGAACCAATATAAAACCTTTGTGTTTCCATTACTGCTTCTATATAACTTGTTTTTTTTTTCTTTAAGTCACTTCTACACTATCGTATCCAAGTTTTGTGAACTAATTTTCTAAGCACAAAGTAATTTTGAACCCCTTGGACAAAGCCCTTCATCCATTGATATCTATTTGAGAAAAACTTTTGATAGTTTTCAAAAGACTAAGTTTTTATCCTTCACACTATTCAACCCCCTTTCTTGTGTGTTGTAGTTACTTTAGTTGGTATTAGAGCTTGGCCTCTAGGTTGACCTCCTAACAAAGTAGAGGAAAGGAAACTCCTAAAATGATGGAAGAAGGATATGCTGTGAACAAGCTCCTATGTTCAAGGGAGCCAACTACGACTATTGGAATGGAAGAATGATTGTCTTTTTTGAATCCACTCATATCGATATGCGGGACGTTGTAGAAAAAGGCAATCACATTCCTTTAGATGCTCAGAGACACAAGATCCCCAAGAAAAGATAGATGAATGAACATAAGTCTAGATTTGTTCTTAACCCTCGAGCAAGAAATGCTCTAGTGTGCGCTTTATCTCAAGAAGAGTATTCCAAAGTTCACAGCTTCAGAAGTGCTAAACAAAAGTGGTTGTTTGAGGTAAAACATAACAAGTTGAGCCTTCTGACACGTAAGTATGAACTCTTTAGTATGGAAGAGGGAGAAGATATCTAAACCATGTTTTGAAGCTTCCAAACCATTCTGAATGAGCTTCTCTCTCTAGGTAGACATTATGATAATTATATTCACATTGATAAAATCTTACGAAGTTTATCTAGAGAAAGTGGAGACCCCAGGTTATAGCATTAAGAGCCATCAAGAATCTTGATTCATTGACTCTTGAAGAGCTCATCGCAATCCTTAAAGTCCATGAGCAAGAGCTTGCTCTAGATGAAGGAACAAAGAAAAGGAAATCTTTATCCCTTACGGTTCAAAGACCAAAATGAAACTCTACGTCCAAAGAGCCATCGTCATAAGCCTTTGCTGTGAATGATGCTTCAGAAGAAGAATCCAATGATGATGAGTCTAATGAAGAAGATGATGAACTTTAATCACAAGAAATATCAGAAAGATGTGGAGAAACAATAACTCCTCTAGGTTCAATGGATTGTCCAAAAGATCCTTCCACAAGAAAAAGAAAAGTCCAATCATTTGCTATGAGTGCAAGAAACTAGGGCACTTCAAGTCAAAATGTCTTGACCTTGGAAACCCAAAGGATAAGAAGAAGAAATTCTTCAAGTCCAAAAAGAAGAGCTTATAAGTACTTAGGAGGACTTAGATGATTCCTCATTTGACGTGTATAGTCTTGAAGAAGCCAACCTATGTTTAATGGCTAATGTGTCCACCAACAAAGCAAACCCAACATTGGATACAAGTTTAGATGATAAGGACTCTCATCATGATGACTGTTAGTCGGTTAATACGACTAACTTTTGTGTAAAAAAAACTGTGTAAATTGTATTCGACTCCTTCCATTTACAGTTCTTTTTGTAGTATTGTAGGTACTTTTTGTAAATTTAGGTAATAAGTACTTAGTATCCCACTTTTGTGTATTTAATAATCTTTCCATTTCAATTTCAGGTAAAATAAGAAAGTTTGGTGAAGTTGATTTTTGCAGTTCGCTGAGCCATCCTCCTCTAACTGAGCGCATGATCTGCTGGGCACAACATGATTGGTTGAGCGCATAGAAGAACCTGGAAGAAGATGACCTATACAGGTGCACTGAGCGAGAGTCAAACTCGCTAAGCGCACCGCTTGCACCTCCAGGCTGAGCGAAGAAGAGGCGCGCTAAGCCAAATGTCACTTAATTTGGCTAAGCGAACCAGAATGTGGCAGAGCGAACGACCAAAAATCAGCAACACTATTTAAAACCTGAAATCAGAAATGGAAGGGAGTTCTCAATTTTTGGCGTTTTCTCTGTTCTTGGAAGCATTCATCTAAGTGGTTGAGTGGTGGAGATAACTTCTGGTGTGAAGATCCTGCCATTTCAATTTTAGGTAAAATAAGCAAGTTTGGTGAAGTTGATTTTTGCAGTTCGCTGAGCCATCCTCCTCTGGCTGAGCGCATGATCCACTAGGCACAACATGATTGGATGAGCGCATAGAAGAACCTAGAAGAATATGACTTGTACAGGTGCGCTGAGTGAGAGTCAAACTCGCTAAGTAGACCGCTTGCACCTCCAGGCTAAGCGAAGAAGAGGCGCACTAAGCCAAATGTCACTTAATTTGGCTAAGCAAACCAGAATGTGGCTGAGCGAACGACCAAAAATCAGCAACACTATTTAAAGCCTGAAATCAGAAATGGAAGGAGTTCTCAATTTTTGGCGTTTTCTCTGTTGTTGGAAGCATTCATCAGAGTGGATGATTTTTATATTCCCTTTTTATATCTTTATATCCTTTGTACCCTTTTTTTTATATTTTTTTCTTTTTGTGGTCGACAAGGGTGTTTCCCTTTGCTCCTACGTATCCCTCAATTGCGATGAAGAAATCAGACCTACGTAGTTCTTTCTTATCAAGTGATTCTTTTTTTACTTAAAGGGTGATCATTTTAAGGCGTTGGACCTTGAAAATGATCCATTTTACTTAGTAAGAAATTGAAATGACAAACTTCAAAAACCTATTTTTATGGACAAGCTTGACTAGACGAGTTGATTTTAGCCTTAGTTTCACTTTAGTTATTAGTCAATTCAATTAAGAATGAGAAATCCCAAAGAGAAAACGTCCGATTGATTTTCCGCTTTATTTTACTAAAAGACATTTTTTGATTATTATATTATTATTTTACCTCTTTTTTTTTATTTCCAACGTGATTACGGCACGACCGAACGGTCGGAATTCATTTTAACCGAAGTTAACGGATAATACAATTCAAACGATCGGTGGAAATTTATTTTATTTTTAGGTTAAGCGAGAAATGACTTAAGTAAAATGGCTTAAGCACGTCAAGAGGGGGTATAAAAAAGTAAATGAAACAAGAATAGAAATACACAAAACACAATGTGGACCACTACGGGTACATAGAATGAATCGAAAAGCTTGGTTCGAGGTACTTACCCGTTGAAGATCGAAGAACGATGAAGAACGAATGAAGAACGTCGAAGAACGGTCAAAACCTTTGTGAAATTCTTCACGGAAAACGTTACGGAAACGTTTCGGAAGCGCCTCGGCTTAGATTTTTTTCACGGAAACAATTTTTCCAAGCAAATTCGAAAGAGAGAGAAGTGCCTAAGGGGCTGAACCCTTTTCCTTCTCACTTCCTCCCCTATTTATAGCAAAATAGGGGAGATGGTTGCCGCCCAGCTCACCCAGGCAAGCCAGGTTGCTTCCTCCAGAAGCAACAACCTTCTGGAGGAATCTTTTGGAGGGCCCAAGTGGGCCTGGTTGCTATTTGCACCCCCATTTTTACTAAGTACACCCCCTCTGCTTTTTTTTGGTGATTCTTTTTTCGTAAAGTTACGGAAACTTACGAATTTCGTAACGATACTTGTTTTCTTTTCGTAATGTTACGGAACCTTGCGGATTACATAATCATCCCCTTTTTGACTTACGAAATGTTACGGAACCTCACTAATTATGCAACGATGCTTCCATTTGATTTCCGGTGTGTCACGGAACCTTACGGATTGTGCATCAATATTTTCTTTTGTTTTCCGGCATGTCCCGGAATTTCGCAAATTGCCTAATGATGGGTGCCAAGCACCTTACAAGGACCAAGCAAAGGTCGCATGTCATCAAGCAAAGGTCCCCGGACGAAATTAGGGTATGACAGTTGCCCCTCTTTACTTGTCTTTTATTGGAGATAAAAGGAAAGTAAAGATAAGACACTAATTTCATTCCTCTCGATTGACGAGAGTCGTGGGTGACCATAAAATCTCCACATGCAAATGACTTGTTGTTCCCGAGAGAACAAAAGGTGCAGAAGACGATGTCAGTCTCTGCATGCTATCAAGCGTTCTGTCTTACAGATAGCAAAAGAATGTTTATACGGATAACCACTCGGGTATTTCCGCCCGTCAGCGTGACTCAAAAGTCAGTATGACAGATCTTGTGAGTGCGGAAGATAATGTAAATCTCTGCGTGTCATCGGGCCCGCCGCCTCTGGATGACAAAAGGGTGCAGAATGACCAAATTTTGTCTTTGCGTGCCATCGGACACGACTGTGTCTGAATGGCAAAGGGGTGTGGAATGACCAAATTTTGTCTCCGCATGTCATCGGGCCCGCCGCCTCTGGATGACAAAAGGGTGCAGAATGACCAAATTTTGTCTTTGCGTGCCATCGGACACGACTGTGTCTGAATGGCAAAGGGGTGCGGAATGACCAAATTTTGTCTCCACATGTCATCGGGCCCGCCGCCTCTGGATGACAAAGGGTGCAGAATGACCAAATTTTGTCTATGCGTGCCATCGGACACGACTGTGTCTGAATGGCAAAGGGGTGTGGAATGACCAAATTTTGTCTCCGCATGTCATCGGGCCCGCCGCCTCTGGATGACAAAGGGTGCAGAATGACCAAATTTTGTCTCCGCATGTCATCGGGCCCGCCGCCTCTGGATGACAAAGGGTGCAGAATGACCAAATTTTGTCTCTGCGTGCCATCGGACACGACTGTGTCTGAATGGCAAAGGGGTGCAGAATGACCAAATTTGGTCTCCGCATGTCACATGACCTCAGGGTCAGTATGACAGATCTTGTGGGGCGGCCGACAAAAGCAAGGCTCTTACTCCTACGTATCCTCCAATGAGGAACTCAGACCTATGTAGTTATAGATAACTTGTGAGACTTGAAAAAGTCTCCACCGGAAGATGCTGACATCTCCGGAAAGGGCCAGATGACCACATTGGCCTCTGCTCATCAATCACACTTGGGGTCACTGAATGACGAGGTGCGGATAACCGTAAGGTGTCTCCGCGGGCTACCAGCTCTTGGGTCATGGTAACGAAAAAGCGGTGTGGTCGACAAAAGCGAGGCTCTTGCTCCTACGTATCCTCCAATGAGGAACTCAGACCTACGTAGTTCTGGATAACTTGTGAGACTTGAAAAAGTCTCGGTGTTTTCTCCACTAAAATGCAAACATGCTTTAGTAAAGAGACAAATATTCCAACTGATTAGAGCAGCATATGCTTTTTTGAGTGAAAAACAATGCGTCTACCGGGGAAGGAGAGTATGCTGATGAAATTTTCTCATAACCATAAATGAGATTTTGGATGTTAGCATTTCGTTTCTAAACGACCATTCAGAGGAAACACTGGGTTCAACAAAAATAGAAGAAATCCACTCAAAGTGTATCAATCTCGCACAGGTAAGTGTTTCATCCTAATTCCGAACCATAGATATGTCATGACTTGATTTTGCAAATTATTTCCTATCAAATCAAAAATTACATGCGTGATCATGGATCAATAGGACTTCCCTTGGAAATGGGTTCTTTTGGTGGGTTTTCTGGCTTTTGAGTTTTTTTGGCTTTTTCCTTTTCTGTTCTTGTTTGACGCGAGGCGAACAAGTCACCGACGAACAGGATTTTGGTTGGTAATCAAAGGGAGAAGACCACTTTTAGGTCATGGTTTCCTTTCCTTCCTTTTGTTCATTTGGTGACAATTCTGTATTGTTCAGATATTGTCTGGTCAAAAAGACCTTTCTGCACATTTCTTCTAGTTTCTTTGATCAGGAACTTTCTTTCCTTCCTTTTTTACTTTCTCCCATTCTTTGGTTGGGAATTTTCTTTCTTTTCTTTTTTCTTTCTCCCACTCTTTGATTGGGAATTTCCTTTCCTCTTTTTTTCTTTCTCTTTGATTGGAAATTTCCTTTCCTCTTTTTTTCTTTCTCTTTGATTGTAAATTTCCTTTCCTTCTTTTTTGCTTCCGAGGGTAAGGATTGACATTCTCACCCTGGGTCAAGGTTTATGGTGAGTCAGGATTTTGGCTCAAGACTTGTAGAATGGCTAGACATGATACATGTCAGGGTTTGGTTTGGCTCAGGGATAAAAGGGATGCCCCACATTATTTCCATGACACAAATGCAAAAACGATGATTTGGAAATTTTATGCAAAACTGGTCATGCATGCACCTATGCGGACACTCAAGTGTCAAATTTTTATGGTCATGTGATGCTAGGGCTCAGGATTCATTTCCTCTATTTTAGTCAACCCAATGTTTCCAAAATATGTTCTTTTATCCATTTGTGCATTCATCCTAGTCCATTTTGGGTACTCGGGAAAATTTCACAGCATTCACCCTTCAGGTGTACACACATTTTTTCAAAAACTAGTTATGATCAGCGAATTTTTTTTCAAAGAAGAGTTGGAAGTCATCTCTTTTCAAAAGCATGTTGGTTTTTCAGCTAGACAACTTATTTTTTCTCTTTTTTTTTGTTTTTTTTTTTGAGGTATTTTGCTACCTAAACATATATAGGTTTTGTGAGATATTTTTGCTATATACATGCGTGTCCAAGGTATCTTGCTACCTAAACATACATATATATATTTTGGGAAGTATTTTTTTGTTTACATACATGCATATCTAAGGTATTTTCACTACCTAAACATACATATATATATTTTGTGAGGTATGACTACCTTCCGAGCTTGCGCTTGTTTTATTTAAATTCCCATGATCATGAGCAACTAGGTGTGTCCTACTATAAAAAGTGATCAAATAGCAAGCAGAAATTTAAAAGTTACTAGGTTGCCTCCTAGTAGCGCTTCTTTAACGTCTTGAGTTGGACGCCTTATGACTTGTCGGTCACTGACCTAATACTTTGCTTACCTTTGGCTTTGGACTTGGTCGCCTATGGGTCGGCCATGTGTCATAGGCAACGCTCTAACCTTTTTATGGATGAGCTGAGGTGAACTCTAGAGGTGGTGGCAGTGTGTCTATTGCCCGCTACCGGCCATCCCAATGCTGATGTGGTGTTTCGCCCTGCGCCTGCCTGGGGGCGTAGTACTTCTTGATGAAAGCTCGATTGGTAGGGGGGCCTGATGACCTTGCTGGGGGCGACAGGCACTCCCTAGAACTGACAGAGACCCGTATTTAGAGCTGGCAACTCCAAGACCCTGTTGGCCTTCTTCGGGTCCACTAGGTGTCTTGCGGGCACAATCCCTGCAAACAATAGATGACATCAGAAATCAGTTGGGGGAGGTGCATACTTACCTATGCCACGACGACATGAACTTGCTGGGGGGAACGAGCGCCCTGTAAGGCCGACAGAGGCCCGTAACCAGAGCTGGAAACCCCAGGGCCCTGTTGGACTTCTTCAGCTCCACTGGGTGTCTCTGTGGGTGCGATCCCTGCAAACAATAGATGGTATCAGAAATCAGTTGAACCATATGCATACTTACCCATGTCGGGAAGACACAGACCAACTGATACTTTTGCAGGGGGAGATTGGCATTGCGGTCGCTGGGCAGAATGTTGCTAAGTAGCAATGTCATCTATATCTGTGTAAGAGTGGTCATGTTGGTGCGCATGATCCGCACTCGTCTCTTTGCAGCGGCACGGGTGAAATCTTGCCCCGGTATGCATAGTAGCTGTGTGATAGCCTCCCTCTCTGGTTGTGCTCGCACAGTTGGCCCTCCTCCAATATCAGGGGGTGGCCCAGGAACCGTTAAAAGGAAACTACTGGTCCCTTAACCGGGAGTGCAAGTCTCAGTTAAGCATTTAAGGACAGAGGACCTTAAATTCTCTTAAGGTGCGGATGTGGAGCACACTGAAAATGAGGACACGTAGCCCTCTAAAGGTGAGGGCGTGCAACCCTCTCAAGGCGAGGATGTGTAGTCCTCTGGAGGCGAGGGCGTGCAGCCCTCTGTTGGCGAGGACGTGTAGTCCTCTCAAGGTGAGGGCGTGCAGCCCTCTGTTGGCGAGGACGTGTAGTCCTCTCAAGGTGAGGGCGTGCAGCCCTCTGTTGGTGAGGACGTGTAGTCCTCTCAAGGTGAGGGCGTGCAGCCCTCTGTTGGCGAAGACGTGTAGTCCTCTCAATGTGAGGGCGTGCAGCCCTCTATTGGCGAGGACGTGTAGTCCTCTAAAGGTGAGGGCGTGTAGCCCTACGAAGGTGAGGACATGCAGTCCTCTGATGGTGAGGGCGTGTAGCCCTACGAAGGTGAGGACATGCAGTCCTCTGAAGGTGAGGACGTGTAGCCCTCTGAAGGTGAGGGTAACTAGTACCCAAGGCGAGGGCGGGTAGCCCTCTCAAGGCGAGGACATGTTGTCCTCTAAAGGTGAGGGTACTAGTACCCAAGGGTTCACCCTTATGAGAAAGCAAGAGATCGACTCATCGAGAGGATCGGTCATCCCAAATCCAAAAGATTTGGACATTTAGATGTAGGAAATCTATGTAGTTAACATGATTTTGAGGGATGCAAATGCATGCAACCTTTGTTGTGAAATTTGGGTAAATGCGGACTTTATATGAAACAATGCAATGTAATGGAAAGTTGTACAATGTTCATGACATTCTTTCCCTATTTTGTGATTTTGATTTTGATTTGATTTTTTTTGGAAAACACAAATTGACTGTCCTTCTGAAAGAGGTGATAGTCCATGCAACCTTATCCTATCTTTTGCAAATCTCTCCGAGAACTCCCTCTGAGTGTTGTTCTGTTTGATTTAGTCATTTGACCATTTTGGAGTGATGGCAATGGAGTCGTTTGATGTTTAATCAATCCATTGAAATCCTAGGGTTTGTGCCCCCCCTTTTTTTTTTGTTAAAAACATCGACGGGTGAGAACTTTTGATCGGCCCCTATGTTCACTTGAGGCTCATGCACGGTGCCCCTCATTGCCCCAGTGTAAGGCTTTGAGGTACCAATCGTTGTCTTTCATCATGACCTTGTAGGAGGGAACCTATTGGGGGAGAACTTCTAATCTGCCCCTAGGTTCACTTGAGGCTCATGCACGATGCCCCTCATTGCCCCAGTGTAGGGCTATGAGGTAACCATCGTTGTCTTGTTTTCACAACCTTGTAGCAAGGAAGAATGAAAGAAGCAATTGATTTTTGCAAAAAGAATTTTCCAAGGACGAGAAATAGTTGAAGGATTTTTTTTCAGTTGATGGATTAAGTCAAATGACTCCTATGTAGAAGCAAGATATTTTGATGTTTTGATGATGCCGAAGGATCAAGTGCTTCTAAGTTTTATTCGAGACAAGAAATCAAGATATATGATCAAGTTGATCTCTAGAATCTTAGGAAGAAGTTTCCAAATTGAAAAACAAAAGGTTTGACCAAAGAATTCTATCATTTCAAATTGAGATTTGCTCTCTGGTAATCGATTACCAGCAGTTGAAAATGTTTTAATTCAAATTTTTAAAACCTGTAATCGTTTACACAAGTCTTGTAATCGATTACCAGAGGGGATTTTCGGAAAATAATTTCCAAGAGTCACATCTATTCAAATGGTTTATGAATGGGCATCAAAGGTGGCTTGGAAGCACGAATTTAAAGAGAGTTTTCATTGCCCACAAAGTTTATCCTCTCAAAAGATTAAGAGTTTTTCTGAACTGAACTGTCTTATCCTCTCAAAAAGATTCCTTGGTCAACCACTTGCATATTCAATAAGGAATTTTGATTGGTCTTCATTGTACAATCTATCCCTTTTAAGAGAGATTTCTTCTTCTCTTCTTCTTACTTCTGAAAAGGGATTAAGAGATTGAGAGTCTCTTATTGTAGAGGATTCTTGAACACAAGGGAAGGGTTGTCCCTGTGTGGTTTAGACTTTGTAAAAGGAGTTTTACAAAGAGAGTGGAAAATCTCAAGTGGGTTTCTTGAGGACTGGACGTAGGCGCGGGAAGTGGCCGAACCAGTATAAATCAAGTTTGCATTCCTCTCTTCCTTTAAACTTCTTTTATTGCTATTTATCTTTTGCTTTAAAGAAGTTTATTTTGATTTGTCTTTTGAGTAATTCATGTTAAGGGTGCATTGTTAATCCAAAAAGAAAGAGTGATAGTTCAATTGGGGAATAGTCTTTGCATCTTAATTCAACCCCCCTTTTTCTTAAGGTAACTGAGGCCATTTGTCCAACATCCTATTCTTGATAACTCACTTCTCTCTAAAAAGACAAAATGAGGTCACATGAACGTCTATATTTTTACTTGAAAACACAGTCAATCAAATGCCTTTTTATTTTTTATTTTGAAACTTATTTGTTTTGAACTTTACTCGTTGTTTTACGACACCCCCACCAACGTGCAAGATGAGTAATCTCTGATTGAACGGTCTTGGAAGTCAACACTCAGGAGCGCAGGTTGCTTGAGCAAACAGATCAATGGCTTACACTCACATTCCGGTGGAAGTTGAATAAGCAAAGATGTGTTTGTGAGAGGATGAGGGACAAAGATATCAACTTTATCCATTTCATTTAACATTGTAACTGTGGTTTACAATAATGGCATAAACTTGAAAATCCTGATGAGTCATTAGAGACACCTAACAACAGCCTTCAAAATTGCCCCATATGTGGAATCTCTTGTCAATGTTAGGATTTAAACGCGATTCTCCTCAAATTTCAGCCAGCCCGCATCAATTAGACCTTGCACCTTACGCTTCAGAGCCCTACAATGCTCAATGGAACGCCCCGGGGCTTCTCCGTGACAAGCACACGTTGCGTTCGAGTCGTATTCTTGGAGAAATGGAGGTTGATGAACCTTGGCTAGGGTTATGGCTACCATTGAATTATCAAGTAGATATGGGAGAAAGTCAGCATAGGACACTGGAATTGGGGTGAATTCTACAGGCTTTCTCGCTGCAAAATTCATTTTTGGTTGGTGTTTTTGGTTTTGCTAAAGGTGGTGTTCGTCATTGGAAGTGCGGTAGACAGACTTTGTGGTTGATTTAGGGATGGCCTTTATGGATAACTGGTTGGTGGGTAAGGAGGAGGTTTGTTATTGGCTGAGTAATGACATTGTTGGGTTGGTGGGAAACTTGGCCGTATAGGAATGGCAGTCACAGCATGGGTTTCTCCCTCTTTCTCACCCTCTTCATTTGCCCCAGTTTTCTCAGTCGTCCTAGTAGGATGATCAAATTTGCCTCTTTTCGGACCCACATCGATCCTTTCACTGGCAAAGACCAAATCCTCAAAGCTTTGAAGGTGCGTAGCCCACCATTTTCCATAGTAGAATACTGGTAATGTGTCTACTATCATTGTCATCGTTTTTTTTGTCATTGAGGTGCCACTTTGAGCTGCCAGGTTCTCCACCTTTGGGCGTATTCTTTGAAAGATTTGTGCCCCCTTTTTGCACATGTTCTGTAGTTGCATCCTATCCGAAGACATTATACTGACACTGCCTAACGAAGGCAACCACTAGGTCCTTCCAAGAATGGACTCGGGAAGGTTCCAAGTTAGTGTACCAGGTAACAGCTACCCAGTAAGACTTTCTTGGAAGGAATGTATCAGTAATTCCTTATCTTTTGCGCATGCCCCCATCTTCCGATAATACATCTTTAGATGGTTCTTGGGGCAAGTAGTCCCCTTGTACTTGTCAAAGTCCAGCACCTTGAACTTGGGAGGGGTGATGATATTGGGTTCTAGGAACAACTCTTTTAGGTTAGCAAAGGCATAATCTTCACCTCCTTCAATGGCCCTGAGCCTTTCCTCTAAATGATCTAACTTTTCCATTTCTGCCATAGCACGAGGGTTTTTACTTGTTGTGGAATGCAAGAGGTGTAGCTGGGGGTGATACTGAGGGCCTTCCGAAGTGTTTTCAAGGGGTATACCACCAACTGCTTGCCCTTCAGTGGCATATCCGAGCCAAGGCTCGAAGTCGGCTAGATTGTGGTGGGGAATTTCATGTGTCTCTTCCACGGTTTAAGAGACATGTGCATGATCAGTTTGGGGTTGCTGGCTCTCAATGGGTATAGGAGTGGAGTTATTGGCATTCTTATTGGGAGTGTACGCCACATTGGGTGGCGTATAGTTGAGAGGCAAGCCATATTGCGGGAAGGCGTGCTCGTTTTGAATTTGCACATCATGGGGGCCCCCCGTACTTCCCAAATCTTTGCCTACCATATCTGAGGTTGGATGATTCATTTGGTTGATGCCGGATGGGGACGTCGGGTTCACCTTAGCAACAACGCTGGTAGCGGCAATTGCAACCGCATTGGCTTCCATTATCTTCTTCACGCTCATCATGGCCTCCATCATTGTGGCCATTTTCTCTTTAATGGCCTCCATGTCGGCCTTCATCTTCTCTTGTATCTCCTCTACTTCACCCATTACTCTAGCTCTAGCACAAGTTCGGTGAGGACGCCGTAAAGCATGTTTTTTTTTTTATATAACAATGATTAAGTTCATTTTATTTTATTTTATTTTATTTTTCAAGGAAAGAATGCAATGAGCAATGCAACCAATGAAAAGCATGGATGTATGCGAATGATGTACAGTTGAAGTATTGCGAATTTTTACGCAGGATATGGGGTTGAATCAATTTAGATTTTCAACATGGTCCATGACATCTTTGTCAAGGTGAAACTGGAAGTAACAAGGACATCAACAATCCTAAATATGTTTGGCAGTAGACGAAGCAGTGATGTGACTCGATTCATCTTTTGGCCTAATTTTGCAAGACGGTTACTTCCATATTTCAACTTGACTTGATGAACCTTTTTATAAAAGCATGAGCTTGGTTCAACCCTATAATCCAAGGAATGGCAATTCTGATCGCCAATACTTCAACAACATCTCATAGGGATGAATGACTCGGGCATACTTTAGGCTATGCATGGAAAATGTAATTATGAAATTGAGATGCCCGAAGAAACACCATTTCCTAGTTAACCATGCATTAGGTACCATGTTCAATTATTTTGTTTTGTTGTTGTGTGTTTTTTTTTTTAGAAATGAGTTTATGATCCCAACATGGTTGGCTCATGGTGCCTAACACATGCAACTAAGAATGTAGTGTGAAGTTTCACGCTTCCCCTTTTTTGTTTTTGTAGAGGAAAACACAAGGATGAGCAAACATGAAAACAAATGGTATGCAATTTTGCAGATCAAAAAGTTTGTTGAATGCATATGATGATGCAATGACTCATGCAAAATGGGAATGTGATAACGGACAAATGCAGGAGCGATATGTTCATTATGATGCTGAAGAGATGTTTATGCGGTGCATGATATGAATGCATTTTACGGACACGAGAGCCCGGAAAATTATCTCTTCTTACTTGCGCATTTGGGGGCGCAGTGCCCCATGTGTACAATTAAGAAGGTGATATGGACCTTCCGGCTTCCCGTGAGAAAGAACGAGACCAACATGCAATGCATGCTAGAGATAAAATGCGGGAGTGACTTGATTCGCACTGATTTTTGGAGTAAAAACGTGGGATAAACTCATTTTTTTCAAAAAGTTATAACTAGTCAAGATCTGAGCGACAATACAAACTTCCTAGCGGTTTCCAATCATATGGTCCATTAAGTCTATCATATGCTGACAATAGCTGAGAAGTCCGTGGATCTCCTCGGGGGCGGAGTAGGTGTCCGCCACTGCTTTGGCCTTGGCTAGCAATCGGGGAAGTTCTTGACTCCTGTTCAAAGTAAGAGCAAATCGGTCCGTCCACATTGTTGCCTCTTGGTGCAATGAATCAATTACCCTTTCCCTTGCTTCCCTTTCTGCTGATATCTTGGCGTACTCATCCTCTAGCCTTTGCTCGTGAGTCGCCGCTAGATTTAGCTTCTCTTTGCGCTTATCGATGATGGCCCACATATTCCCTTTAGTCTCGCTTAACTGTTGGGACAAATTTCTTTTCGACCTAAGGCAAACCTTTAGCTCGTCCTTCAAGATCATGCCTTTGACCCGTGATGATTCCTTTCACCTCTTCGGAGCTTGAGCTCACTATTGCCGCCCTATAAAGCCCCTCAAAACTTTGCTTTGGTCGTGTTCTTCCTTTCGGGCCTTCTTGGTTTCTCGTTCCAAGGCTTCAGCTGTGGCCATATTGACGTCCCTTAGTTCATCATACTCTTTTCAGACTTTGATGGCTATGGACTTGAACTTCTCTTCGACTACCCGGGCTCTTTCAAGCTCTGCCTTTAGGGCTTGTACCTCATTACTTTCTTCCGAAGCTTTAACCTCATCGTCTTTCACAGTCTTTAGATTTGGGAGCCAATCCAATCCTTGTGTTCGGACTCTCAGCCACTTATGATAGCCGCCGATGATCCCATTACGGCTTCCCCTAAGCTCTCTGTCCTTTCTTCACGCCGCATCCCATGCCTTGCGAACTCCTTGGAGTACCCTCGCGTTGTGGTCACTGAAACCCCGTGCGATGAAAGGCGTGATGCTTTCGTCTAATGGCACTCCTCTCATGAGGTAGCCAAGCTGTCTTATGGCGAGGACGAGATTATAATTAATACAACCCCTTGTTCCATCAAGGGAACCTTTGGACTTCCTTCATATGAAGATAGAATCCCGATTCTTCCTTCCTTCTTGGAGAAAAAGGAGTGAAACCAGCCACACATAGAGAGCCAGTGCACAACAAACAATTCTTGCGCCAATCTTTTCACCTCCCCGGTCGAATGTGTCATACACGGCCAAAATGGCATCGACCGGGCTTTCCTTGCCATGATGAAAGGCGAGGAAAGCGTCAATCGCTGCTAGGTCCACTAACCCTTCCATATTCGGAAAGAGGACAACTCCAAAGATCAAGAGCGCCAAGATGTCAATAAAAGAAAGCCCAGTCGCCTTGATTTGCCAAGGCCTTTGCCCTTTCCTCCAAACACTTCCTTGGTACTCCGACTACCCCATTCCTGTTTTGCTTTACACGGTCCAACTCTTGTGCTGAGATTTTCACTACCTTGGCAACTCTTGTCGTAGAGGGATAGAACCCAGAGAAAAGATATGGCTTCCTTCCTCCCAGTGGGCATCCCAGGATTTCTTCAAACTCTTTCACAGTCAGCACTAGCTGGAAGTCCTCAAATGTGAAGCACCTTAGGGGCTGGTCATAATACTGGGAAAGGGATGCAATCGGTTCCATGGAGACTTCTACCCTAGCTAGGTCCCAAATCTTACCATAGGCTTTGTGGAAGGCTCGCCGTTGAAGTTGACCCATTAATTGCCCCAACTCTCGTAAACTAGTGACCTCTAAGCTCTTGATTTTGACTTGATAGAACCTCTTTTTAAGTGAAGGCTTTTGACTTGATCCCATGTTTTACTAAAGTGAAATAAAATCTAGTGCGAATCAAAACTCCGACATCTATCATGGGTGGAATGGATGAATGCATGAAGGAATGCATATGACACGGATGCAATTTATGAATACAGGAGCCCGGGAAATTGTCTCCTTCTTAGATACAACGTCTTGGGGTAGCAAAGTGCCCAACGTATGTATTTAAGAAGGTGACACGGACCCTCCGTTGGTTTGCCCAAGAGAGGGGATTAAGACGGAACCCGCACATGATGCACATGTGAAAGGTACAATACGGGGATGTACATAGTATGACAATATTCACTGAACATAAGCAAAAGGGTATATGATACTTATGCATGGCAGTGTGAAAAATGGCACGTAGCGTGTTTGCTCCGTGCCCCTATTTAAGGGACCTATAAGGGAGAGAGCTAACTAGGCATTTAGTGATAACCCCCAAGGAAGTCATATCTCTCTTGATGGTTTCTAGAGGTATCATCCCCTTCGAAGAACATACAGCAGCAGTAGGGACTACTAGCAACAATATGTTTCCAAAGAGAAAAACTCTAGATGAGGGTTCACTGTAATCAAGCAAGTCGGAGACCTAGCATGATCACAGATTCACCTCCACTCCTTATGTTCCCATGAACCCGGGTATAGGGCCTTTTTTCAACTCACAGTGTGTGCAAATAGTGTTGGTGTTTGTGTGCATCAAATGAATAAATATTTACCTCATGCATAAATTTTAAAACGCACTAAAAGCAACAAAGAGTTTATATTCACAAGAACATAAAAAATAAAGGGAAACCAACAAAGGAGAAAGTCATGATAAAACATTGCACAAGATTAAACGGCCTAACTCTCTAAAAATGATCCCCAGTGGAGTCGCCAACTGTCGCAACCTACCCTTCGGCGGGAGGGCGACGCGTGACTCGCGGGATGCGTGTTCCACGAAAGGAATACGCGCGGAGTCGCCACCAACGTTTATTTGAGGAAAACGTCGGAAAAACCGAAAAAGACGCGATCTACGAACTTTTAAGTGAAAGGTTCGGGAGTTGTATTTACGCACGGGGAAGGTATTAGCACCCCACACGTCCGTCCCAAGGGACGGCAGCCTTTAATCGAATGTGCAAAACATGACTTTGATTTTTATATTCCCTTTTTATATCTTTATATCCTTTATACCCTTTTTTTTATATTTTTTTCTTTTTGTGGTCGACAAGGGTGTTTCCCTTTGCTCCTACGTATCCCTCAATTGCGATGAAGAAATCAGACCTACGTAGTTCTTTCTTATCAAGTGATTCTTTTTTTACTTAAAGGGTGATCATTTTAAGGCGTTGGACCTTGAAAATGATCCATTTTACTTAGTAAGAAATTGAAATGACAAACTTCAAAAACCTATTTTTATGGACGAGCTTGACTAGGCGAGTTGATTTTATCCTTAGTTTCACTTTAGTTATTAGTCAATTCAATTAAGAATGAGAAATCCCAAAGAGAAAACGTCCGATTGATTTTCCGCTTTATTTTACTAAAAGACATTTTTTTATTATTATATTATTATTTTACCTCTTTTTTTTTTTATTTCCAACGTGATTACGGCACGACCGAACGGTCGGAATTCATTTTAACCGAAGTTAACGGATAATACAATTCAAACGATCGGTGGAAATTTATTTTATTTTTAGGTTAAGCGAGAAATGACTTAAGTAAAATGGCTTAAGCACGTCAAGAGGGGGTATAAAAAAGTAAATGAAACAAGAATAGAAATACACAAAACACAATCTGGACCACTACGGGTACATAGAATGAATCGAAAAGCTTGGTTCGAGGTACTTACCCGTTGAAGATCGAAGAACGATGAAGAACGAATGAAGAACGTCGAAGAACGGTCGAAACCTTTGCGAAATTCTTCACGGAAAACGTTACGGAAACGTTTCGGAAGCGCCTCGGCTTAGATTTTCTTCACGGAAACAATTTTTCCAAGCAAATTCGAAAGAGAGAGAAGTGCCTAAGGGGCTGAACCCTTTTCCTTCTCACTTCCTCCCCTATTTATAGCAAAATAGGGGAGATGGTTGCCGCCCAGCTCGCCCAGGCGAGCCAGGTTGCTTCCTCCAGAAGCAACAACCTTCTGGAGGAATCTTCTGGAGGGCCCAAGTGGGCCTGATTGTTATTTGCACCCCCATTTTTACTAAGTACACCCCCTCTGCTTTTTTTTGGTGATTTTTTTTTTCGTAATGTTACGGAAACTTACGAATTTTGTAACGATACTTGTTTTCTTTCCGTAATGTTACGGAACCTTGCGGATTACATAATCATCCCCTTTTTGACTTATGGAATGTTACGGAACCTCATTAATTATGCAACGATGCTTCCATTTGATTTCCGG
Organism: Glycine max; assembly: GCF_000004515.6. Lineage (NCBI taxonomy): Eukaryota > Viridiplantae > Streptophyta > Magnoliopsida > Fabales > Fabaceae > Glycine > Glycine max. Next base: position 27,446,033 of record NC_038245.2, on the reverse strand, counting down.
TGTGTCACGGAACCTTACGGATTGTGCATCAATATTTTCTTTTGTTTTCCGGCATGTCCCAGAATTTCAAAAATTGCCTAATGATGGGTGCCGAGCACCTTACAAGGACCAAACAAAGGTCGCATGTCATCAAGCAAAGGTCCCCGGACGAAATTAGGGTATGACACTTCCCAATTATGGAGAGCTAAATCCTCAATTGATTCTTCCTACGGGGTACTTGATGTAAATACTTTTATATCTATCTAATGATGTTGCATGTGTTCTTTATGCTATCAGTACTTCATTTTTAGTATGCTTTTGCCTTGATTTTTGCAGTTCGCTGAGCCATCCTCCTCTGGCTGAGCGCATGATCCACTGGGCACAACATGATTGGATGAGCGCATAGAAGAACCTAGAAGAATATGACTTGTACAGGTGCGCTGAGTGAGAGTCAAACTCGCTAAGTAGACCGCTTGCACCTCCAGGCTAAGCGAAGAAGAGGCGCACTAAGCCAAATGTCACTTAATTTGGCTAAGCGAACCAGAATGTGGCTGAGCGAACGACCAAAAATCAGCAACACTATTTAAAGCCTGAAATCAGAAATGGAAGGGAGTTCTCAATTTTTGGCATTTTCTCTGTTCTTGGAAGCATTCATCAGAGTGGATGAGTGGCAGAGAGAACTTCTGGTGTGATGATCCTGAGGGACAACAGAGATTAAAGAGGAAGTTATCATGCGGAGTATTAGATGAGAGTTTGAGTGATTGTGAAGTTTCTAGAGGTGAAGGAGACATCCTCACCACTTGTACTTCCTAATCTTTCATTTTCTCTTTTTCATCTTTGTAAGAGAAGCTTCCCAATTATGGAGAGCTAAATCCTCAATTGGTTCTTCCTACGGGGTACTTGATGTAAATACTTTTATATCTATCTAATGATGTTGCATGTGTTCTTTATGCTATCAGTACTTCATTTTTAGTATGATTTTGCCTTGATCACGTGGATGCATGCTCAGTTAGGGTCATTCAACATCGGGAAATGGTTTGATCCTTAGAACTGGATAGGACGGGGCTAGTTTATCGTATTTTCACGAGGGATCGGGGTACAGTAACCTAGTTGTTGGTATGTATGTCTTAATGCAGTTCTGGTCAAGTTTAGTCCAACAAGAGGGATCTGAGGATGACGCTTGGCTAGGATTAGGCTAAACATGCATGAGACATCGGGGTTTAGCAGTCCAGGAGACAACATAGAACACAAGAACACTGTTAGGTAGAGAACATCTTTAGTAGCATCAGTCGCCTAGTAGGAAGACCAACATGTTGACCATCTACCTTCGCACCCACCACTGCTCACCTTTTATTTACCTTTGTTTAGTTAGTTTACACATGTGTCCATACTACACATAAACCTTTTATAACAAGACGCTTACTTACTGAACCACATCTTTACCAAGTAAAACAAGTTCCCCGAGAGTTCGATACTCAGTTCTTACCGTTTTATACTACTTGCGAGATCCGGTGCACTTGCCAACCGTCGAACAATGACACTGTCAACTCTGATGGTGAAAAGGTGATATTCAAATCTAGAGAATAATTAATTAAAGGATACAATCAACTTCTATCTGCCTCTGCTTGTGTTTCTAAAGCTTATAGAAAACTAAATAAACATTTTCAACATCTTGAAAGAGAATGAGGATCTCAAGAAAGATCATCAAGTTCACTTAGTTGATTTTGTCCTGGAATCCACTTTGCCTGGTAGTGTACAAGATGCCTCTAGTTGTGAGGAAGTCAAGGCACTATCGGACAAAAGGTAAGGTATCTAGTGGATGCAAAACTCTTCTTAAGGATTTTCATGATTTGGAAGAGAAGGTAAAATCCTTAACCACAACTCTTGAAGATTTAGAAGAAGGGCGCAAGGAAATGCTTAAACAAAAACTCTTCAAAAAGAATACACCTTTGCTAATGATGAATTGGATAAACTGAAAAAAACAACTCAAATCTCTGGACGAAAATAACATTATAAAAAATTGTCTTCTGATTCAAATTGTAAGCATAAGGGACGTGAGGTCTTGAAGGAATTACCTCCTGAGATTGTAAAACTTTATGAGGAAATAAAAACCTTGAAAGATAAACTAGGAAAAATTGTTGGTGGTCATGGAGCCCTTAACAAAATTATTAAGGTGCAAAGAAACCCCAAAGACAAATATGGCCATGGTTTCAAAGGAAAAAAGATTGTACATGGTGAAGAAGTCATTGTTTGCTATTTTTGTGGAAAAGTGGGTCATGAAACTCATAAGGGCAAGGACCTCGCTAAAAAAGGCAACCCATCAAGGGGTCCGTCCTACGCTTATCAGCACCTACATGCTAATAGGGAAAAAGAACCCAAAAAGATTTGGGTGCCTAAGAGCAAAATAATTCCTATTGCAGATCTCCTTGATAGCAGGAAAGAAACATCAGTCGTGGTGCCTGGATAGTGGTTGCTCACGACACATGATAAGTGAAAAGTCTATGTTTCAATCCCTAAGCCCTATGTCTAGTAGGGTGGTCACTTTCGAACGGAATCAGAAAGGTCTGATAATTGGTGTAGGTAAAGTATGTATTCCTCCTTATCCTTCTATAGATAATGTTTTGCTTGTTAAAGGGTTGAAGCATAATTTGCTTAGCATAAGTAAATTATGTGATAGTGGATACAATGTCACTTTTAACAAGGATATGTGTATCATTGAGAACAAGGAAAACTCTTCACTCTTCTAGGCTAAGAGACAAGGAAATCTGTATAAGATTAAACTTGGTGATCTGTCTAGTCCAAAAGTTTCATGCCTACTCTCAGTCAAAGAGCATTATTGGGTTTGACATAAGAAGCTTGGTCATGCTAGCTTGAGGTTAATCTCAAAGCTTCAAAAGCATAGCCTTGTAAGAGGACTTCCAAAGTTATCATATCAAGATGATTCTCTTTGTGAAGCTTGCCAGAAAGGGAAACAAGTGAAAAGTTATTTTATAGCCAAAAAATACCGTTTGCACTTCTAGGCCCTTAAAGCCTATTTGGTCCAACTAGAACTACATCCCTCTCTGGACACAAATATGGTTTGGTCATAGAGGACGATTACACCAGATGGACATGGGTCAGGTTCCTAACCTACAAGGATGAGTCTTTTGATACCTTTTATAAATTCTGTAAAAAGACTCAAAACGAAAAAAAATATTTGTATCTTTTTAATCAGAAGTGATCATGTGGGAGAGTTTGAAAACGATCTTTTTGAAAAATTATGTGAAGAGAATGGCATTCACCATAATTTTTCCACTCCAAGAACACCACAAGAAAATGGATTTGTTGAGAGGAAAAATAGATCTCTTTAGGAAATGGCAAGAACAATGCTTAATGACCACTTAACTCCCAAACACTCTTGGGCTGAAGCAGTAAACATTGCTTGTTATTCACAGAACACAATTTATATAAGGCCATTCTTAAAGAAGGCTCCCTATGAATTGTGGAAGGGATGTAAGCCCAATATTTCTTACTTCCACCCATTGGGATGTCAGTGTTTCATCTTAAGCACCAAGGATAACCTTGGAAAGTTTGACTCCAAATGTGATTCTGGAATCTTACCTGAATACTCTGAATCATCCAAGGCATATAGAGCGTACAACTTCATAACCTTGACATTGGAAGAGGCAATTCATTAAGATTTAATGGCAACAAGCCTAACACTATAATGTCAGGGCTAGATGAGTCTTTTGCAAACATGAAAATAGAAACATCGTAAAATCCACTACTGCGTCCAGTCAAGACCAATGTGTGTAGAACTCACCACTGGACGATCAAGAGTCCTAGATGATTAGTTATCCTAAGGACAAAGTCCAAACAAGAAACTCTCTCAAGCATGCATCATTACTCTCAAAGATCGAGCCAAAACACATAGATGATGTTTTGTCTGATAAGTACTGAATTAAAGCAATGCAAGAAGAGTTGGACCGGTTTCAGAAGAATGATGTATGGAAAATTATAGAACTCCTCAAAGGCAAATATGTTGTTGGAGCAAAGTGGGTGTTCAGAAACAAGCTAGATGAAACAGGTAAGGTTGTGAGGAACAAAGCTAGGCTTGTCGCCAAAGGCTACTCACAACAGAAAGGTATAGATTATACTGAAACCTTTGCTCATTTTGCTCATCTAGAGGCAATACATGTTTTACTACCCTTTGCTTCCCGTCATGCTCTGATGTTGTATCAAATGGATGTAAAAAGTACGTTCGTCAATGGTATTATTAAGGAAGAAGTCTATATGGAACAACCTCTTGGGTTTAAAAGTTCTATCTACCCCCATCATGTTTTTAAACTCAATAGAGACCATTGCTCAAGCCATTGGCTGTGAGCATAGAGGAACCTAGTTCATGAATAGTTGGGGCAATCAACTTGAAGAACACATTGGGCACTCCCTATGGGGACCCTACTGGACAAACATGCCAAGGAAGTATGGGACTCTACTGAGCAAGGTGAAGATTTTTCAGCAGATAGTTAATAAATCTATCATCCACAAATAGGGCTCCAAAGACTTTCTGTCCAATGCCCACAAGTTGATTATGTACCATTTGATGGAGGGCACTCCCTTTGACTTGTCCCAAATTCTCTTCAATTGCTTTGCAACTGAAGTGTGTGGAAGCAAAGCTTCCAAGTTTATTTTGATGATGCCAAAGACTCAAGTCAAGAATCAAGATTCAAGCAAGTTTCAAGAATCAAAGAGTCATTCAATCAAGAATCAAGATTCAAGTAAAGAATCAAGAGAAGACTCAAGATATGCAAGAACCATTAAGATAAGTATAAAAATAGTTTTTCAAAATATTGAATAGCACAATTTGTCCAAAAGAATTTTTCAAAGGAAAATCTTTTACCAGAGTTTTTACTCTCTGGTAATCGATTACCATAAGGCAGTAATCGATTACCAAAAGCCCAAACAGTTTTATAACTGTTTTACAAAGTAGTTATCAATCACCATGTCCATGTAATCGATTACCAATGTTTTTGAACGTTGGATTTCAAATTTCAAGAGTCACAACTTGTGATAAAACATTTTCAAACTTGTGTAATCGATTACACAACAGTTGTAATCGATTACCAATGTTTCTAAACGTTGGTTTTTAAAATCTAAACATGAAGAGTCACATCTATTGATATGTAATCGATTACACTATAATGGTAATCGATTACCAGTGACTGGTTTTGAAAAAATAAATTACCAAGAGTCACGATTTTTAAAGTGACTAGTTTTTTTGAAGAATTTGCCAAGAGTCACAATTTTAGAAGTGATTAGTTTTCAAGAAAGTCACAACTTTTAAGTGACTAGTTTTCAAAGAGAGTCACAACTTTTAAGTGACTAGTTTTTTTCAAGAGAGTCACAACTTTTAAAAGTGACTAGTTTTGAAGGATTTGCCAAAAGTCACAACTTTTTACATGGTTTCTTCAAGAGCCATCAAATGGCTATAAATATGTGACCATGGCACGAATTTCATAAGATACTGATTACTGAATCATTCTCAACATCTTTCTAAAAGTTTTTGTTCAATACTTGCTTTGTCAAGAAAAGTTCATTGGGCAAAAACTTATGCTATTCTATTTTCCTCTCCTCCTCCATTCTTACAAAAAGCTTTTCAAGAGACCTACTCTTGGTGACTGTTTTTCAAGAGAAGGTCTTCTTGGTTAAACACTGGACTCAAAAGACTAACTGCATCTGGGTTCATTGCAAGAAGTGGATTTGCTTCTTGGTTGATCACTGAATCCAAAAGACTAACCGCTTTTGGGTTCATTGCAAGAAGTGGGTACAACTTCTTGGTTGTTATCACTGAACTCAAAAGACTAACCGCTTTTGGGTTCATTGCAAGAAGTGGGCATAACTTTTTGGTTGTAATCATTGAACACAAAGGAGGGGATTCCTTTGTGGTTCATTGCTTGTAAAGGATTTTACAAGGATAGTGGAAATCTTAAGCGGGTTGCTTGGGGACTGGATGTAGTCACGGGTTGTGGCCGAACCAGGATAAATCCGGTTTTGCATTCTTTCTTCCCTTATCTCTTTTACGTTCTGTTGTCTTTACATTTCTGCAAGTTATTTTCCTTCATTAATTATTTCAGTAACTTGTTAACAAAGAAATAATTGAATATAGGGAATAATTAAGAAAGGGAAAATTTCAATTAGGAATAGTCAACAAAATCTTAATTCAACCCCCCCTTCTTAATATTTCTGAGGCCACTTGTCTAACAAAGTGATGAAGGATAAAAGCATTGGGAAGGACATCTACCATGGCGTCAGCTTGACCAAGGTCTTTGAGGCTCATGGAGCGATAAGGAAGTTCTTGTACGAGACTTCTGAAGAAGTAAAAGACAAAATCTATTTTGGTGGTGTATTTTTGCCTAAGAAAAAGGCCTTTAGTCAATAGAAAATCTCTAAGATGAGGTTGGTTGATAATGACTCTTTCTTGGCAACTCCTCGGTAGATGATTCCATTCTTTCTGACCTTCATTGGAAGTTTGGACTCAACACTAGTCAAGATGACTAGTTTTACGTAGTATGGAAACCTGCTGTTAAAGAAGAAGTGGATGCAGACACAACTGCTTCTCAAGGTGAGAAGAAAAGTAAGAAGATAATGGATGCACCATCCTTCAAGGCAGCCCCTACACTACAAGGTCCACTTTCCACTCTGGTTTCTCCTAGGGCAACAGGTGCAATGGCCCATGTATCAAGAAAGGAAACACCTAAGAAGCAACAACCATCGTCCACTGTAGAATGATTACGTGAGCTCAGTGAGACTGATGATGATAAAGATGACTTGGTGTTCAGGAAACATAAAGAAAAGTTGCACCCCTTTTGGATGAGACCCCTACACCTCAAGTGAAGAAGGTGAAACCAACACCACATGCTATTCCTTCTCTAACTCAACCTCACACTAGCAAGTGAGATAAGAGAGACGCTCAAAGGACTAAAAGTCTAGTGAGAGAGCAATCCTCTATTGCAGATGCTACCGATGATTCTCAACCGGGAGACATTCCACTTGTTCGCAATCAAACATCCATAGTTAATCAATTTGAAAAAAGCTTAAGAAAATAGGTTATTCATCTCAAGAAGAAGAAAAGAGCTGAGTCCCATGATGATGTGGATGCTGAAGTTCCACACCAAGCACCTTCATCACCCATCCACCTTGATTGTTTCCACCATCAAATACCACCTACCATAGAACCCAACCTCTCTGTAGAAGACATTGCAAGGTTACAGTTTCTTGTGGCCTTTCTCTCTAAGAATGCTAACAATATTCAAAGGAGATTTGACACAACATTCCAACCTTCAATTGATTGGATGCAACTCCCATTGGACGTTGAGGAGGACATTGTCACATGCCTTTTTGTCATACATAAGAAAGCTGAAGTTGCACCCTCCTCTTATGAAATGGATCAACCTACAGGGATTGAAGTCCTTCCTCCACCAACTTGGAAGAAAATTCGCCCTAAGGTATCCAAGCCTTCTTCCCCAACGGCCTTGCGCAAGAGTATTTACAAGATTCCATCTGGGGCTTGCAGAGCAGTGGTCAGCTATGACAAGAACATCATTGGATGGTGTTGGAAGATTGATGCTTTCTGATGATTTCTTGACATCGTTCCCGCGTCCACAACATATTAAACTCTTCACTCCCATGTCATAGTTTGTTCCCTTGGTTTATGGACATCAAGCTATTCCCTTGACTACGGATGCCATCTTCAATGTGGGGATGATCATGATGCAGTGCGGTCTAATTGACTAGTGGCCCAATTATCCCCTTGGTATTCACATTTGCCCGACTACAACAATCAAGTTCATGCCCAATAGAATAACTTCGAGGTTTCCTCCTTTGGACCTCAGGAAAAAGAAAGGGAAGTTGTCTCCCTATAACAAGCCAATGCCTTCATTTGGTCCCAAAGACACTATTGCCCTGTGTCCAATTCCCTATGATCGAGGCAAGTACTTCACTCGGGATGCAACAATGAAGACAATCACTTTGAAGCCAGACGTTGAGTTTGATCACAATGATGCCATGCTCTTTTACTTTAAAGACATGTATGAAAACTCACGTCTCGCGTCCACATCAAAGTATGACAAGGAAGACACATTCAATGATATGCGCATGGTGCAAATCTTGCATCCAACAAAGATCTACAAATTCAACAATCGACAAATGTGCTTCCTAAGGCAAGAAAGAGATGACGAGTTTTATAAGTGCCTTATTGGTGACATCCCTCTTATCCACACTCGCTTTATTTTTAACTTGCACTGATATCCTGAGGCTGCGATGTGAAGAGCTATTGTTATTGCTTATGTGATTGTATATCATGTAGGTTTTGATGATGCCATGTTTACTTGATGAGCATAGATCGAATCAAGTCAAAGAACAAGATCAAGAAAATCTAAGATAAGAACTTATTAAATTTGTTAAAAGAATCTCAATTTGATTGCTATAGTTTGGCCTTAAATCTTTACTATCAAAATTCTTTTATTAAAGTTAAAATCAGTTTAGAAATATCTTTTTGAATTGATAATCGATTACCAGGTTCATGTGATCGATTACTAGAGAGTTTGTGAAAATGACATATTGAAAATTTTGAATTGATGAACCAACGACACAAAATTATTTGAATTTTGATATGTGTAATTGATTACAAGAATAATGTAATCGATTACCAGCTAATAGATTTCAGAAAAATTATTGAAAAGTCACAACCCTTCAAAAATATAACTGTGTAATCGATTACCAGAATCATGTAATATTTCACCAGTGAAAAAGTTTTAGAAAAACTTTTTGAAAAGACACGCCTCTTCAAGCTGTTTTTGAATTGGCACAAAGGGCCTATATATATGTGTGTGTCCTTACTTCGAAAAGGAAAGAATTCTCAGAGAACCTAACTTTCAAAATCTCTCAAAACATCATTGCCCAAACTCTTGCAAATTATTGAGAATTCCTCTAAGAACTTCAAGTTGTATCATCTGCTCTAAAAGAGAGAAATCATTTTGTTCATATTATAAAACTAAGTTGTAGTCAAGAGATTGTTTATCTCTTGGCGTGTGAGAAACTCGAACATAAGGGTGAGGGATCCTAAGGTGTATTCAAAGATTGTAAAGGATTTATAAGGATAGTGGAAAATCTCGAGTGGGTTACTTGAGGATTGGATGTAGGCACAAGAAGTGGTCGAACCAATAAAAATCGAGTTTTCAATTCTTTCTTCCCTTATCTAGTTTATTTATTGCAACTTACTTTGTCTTGCACATTTAAAGAATAGTTGATGTAGCTCCATGTGGAGCTTGTAGGCCTTGGATCTTCTTCATCAATGGATTCCTTTGCTTCTTAAAGTCTGATTGCAGCGGAATGGAGAAGGAGAGAGATGAATGGAGATGCCACTTCAAGTAGAAGATGAGTCTAGAAGAAGCTCACCACCATAGGAAGCCATGGATAAGAGCTTGAAGGTAGAAGAAGATGAATGAAGGGAGAAAAAGAGAAGAGCACAAAATTTTGTGCCTCTAAAGAAGTCTGAACTTTGAACTTTAATTCTCAAATGATCAAAGTTGAAAAAATGCATACACATGACCTCTATTTATAGCCTAAGTGTCACACAAAATTGGAGGGAAATTTGAATTTCTATTCAAATTTCACTAATTATGATTAGTGAATTTTAGCTATGCTTCAACCCACTAATCCAAGATCAAGTCCTAGATTCTCCACTAAGTAGGTGTCATGAGGCATGTAAAGCATGAATGACATGCACAAAGTGTGACTATATGATGTGGCAATAGGGTGTAGCAGGCAAATGCTCACCTCCCCCTCTAAAATTTAATTGGACTGGGTTTCTCCCAGTTCAATTAAATTTATTTTCCAACACACACATCAAATATTCACTCAATGCATGTGAAATTACAAAACTACCCCTAATACAAAAACTAGTTTAGGTGCCCTAAAATACAAGGGCTAAAAAATCCTACATTTCAAGGGTACCCTACCTACATTATGGAGCCCTAAATACAAGGCCCAAAAATAATGAAACCTTAATCTAATATGTACAAAGATAAGTGGGCTCATACTTAGCCCATGGACCCGAAATCTACCCTAAGGCTTATGAGAACCCTAGGGCCTTCTCTTGCATCTTTTGCCCAATCTACTTGGAGTCTTCTATCCAATGCCCTTGTAGGGTAGGATTGCATCAGTTCCTTCTTTGAGGATCCTGGCAGAGTCCGGGTTGAAAGAGTCAGAGTGGGTTTAAGCACGCTTTGATCAACTCAATCTTATAGAAGGCAAGTGTCTGACAGCTATGAGCCACGAGTGTCTGTACCAGAGACGGGTAAAGAATGCTTACGACAGGAAGGTACGCCTGCCCAAATTCAATGAGGGGGACCTCTGTAACGACCCGCCTCGTTGCTACGGTATCCACACTCTAATATTCGATAATTTCAATTTTTATAAAAAGAACTCCCTTAATTTTTGATAGAAGTGATTTTGTCACAACATAAATTCATCCAACAACACGCCATTACTTAAGTGAATATGCATAATTACATAGAAACAATAATTCGGTACACGTCATACACATAACGAAAATTAAATATGTTCATATATATATATATATATATATATATATATATATATATATATATCGCATCCCATTAGTTAAAACGTAATTTTCTTTGAAGAAAAAATCATCATGCAACAGGGACAGGCAGATATCCTCATAGCTAGGTTCCCTGACCCTAACTATGGTGTTAAAACGGTAAATTTTATAATAAACTCCCCTCACCTATCGTGTGCTACCCCGCGGATTCCTCGTCGCGTCACTTGAAGATTCCTTTTTGTCCTTGCTCGTCGATTTCACACAAGCCTCTACCGTGCTAAAACGAAGGAGACTTAGTATGGATTTCAGAAAACAAAGCTAGTAACAGTGCTCTGGGTCAAACACCCACATCACTACATGAAAGAGCTGAGAGCATTTCAGGTTTTACAAGGAACGTCATTTGAAAATTCCGACCACGCCAATGTGACCGAGGTTCAGTGTAGGTTACGAAAATAACATGCATTTCATGAAAGGATAACGTTTACAAAGTCTCTTTCTCTAAGGTTTTTCAAAGGAAGCATAAGACATGCAATGGCGGTTCCAAAGTCAGAAAAGATGCAAAGACAAGATGAAACTAACAAGAAACAAGCATAGAACCATGGTTACCTCGAAGGAAAACGAAAGGTCAGATTAAGGTTTTCGTTCTCTACTGAAACCGCAAGCCAAGTTGGAAGATTCCGCTTCGGTTGAAGGGTTCCTCTCAGTGTGGGTTTTCAATGGAGAACAATGATGGTTTGTGGTGGCTAATGGTGGATGTGGGTGATGGAGAAAGTTCTTGGAACTTTAGAAATGGCTTTGGAAGAAAGAAAGAAGAAGAAATGACGTTTTTCCTAAGCTACACGAAAGCAAAGGCTGAAATGCTTAAATAAGAGATGCTCTCGGGAACGGAAGCCTCTAGCACACTCCAGAAATCTTATCAAAGATCCCAACGGTCAGATCATGTACAATTGTCTTATGAAGTTGCAAACCAAATTTAGAGAAGATCCAACGGTTAACGAAGGCTGGGCAGCATTTTTACCGAGGCAGCTGCATGTAGTTTTCTCTAGAAGCTTCATTAAGAGGCTTCCTCCAGAAGCTTCATTAAGAGGCTTCTAGAACACTCCAAACGTCTTCTCAATGATCCCAACGGTCCTATCATGGAAAATTGTCTTGTGAAGTTGCAGACCAAATTTGGAGAAGATCCAACGGTTAACGAAGGCTGGACAGCGTTTTTACCGAGGCAGCTTCATGTAGCTTTCTCTAGAAGCTTCATTAAGAGGCTTCCTCCAGAAGCTTCCTCGTGGCTTCTTTGAGAAGCTTTCTCAAGAGGCTTCTTTGAGAAGCTAGATCCTTATCTATCCACACCCCTCTATTAACTAAATTAACTTCCTTAAAAATAATTACGGATGAAAATAACGCAACAAATAATCAAACATCAAACATAATTACTAATAATATATAGATATATATATCAGGGTGTTACAACTCTCCCACCCTTTTAGAAATTTCGTCCTCGAAATTTACCTTACTCAAACAAGGATGGGTTAGCTTCTCGCATCTGACTTTCTAATTCCCACGTGGCATCTTCTCCTGATGCACCTCCCCAGATCACCTTGACCAACGGAATCTTTTTCCCTCTTAGGTGTTTTGTTCGCCTATCCTCGATCCTCAAAGGCAATGTTTCATATGTCAAATTCTCCTTCACTTGTACATCATCCAATTCAATCACATGGGATGGATCACGGATATACTTATAGAGTTGAGACACATGAAAGACATTGTGAAGATTAGAAAGAGACGGGGGTAGTGCAATTTGGTATGCCACAGGGCCAACTTTCTTAAGAATTTGGAAAGGACCAATAAAGTGAGGTGTGAGTTTTCAGGATTTCAATGCTTGACCAACCCCAGTCCATGGAGTGACTCTCAAGAATACATGATCACCAACCTCGAATTCCAGATCTTTCCTCCTCTTATCATGATAACTTTTCTGCCTACTCTGAGCAGTTCTCATCCTTTCCTGAATTAACTTAACTTTCTCAGTGGTTTGTTGTACCACTTCTGGTCCTAAGGTGAGGCCTTCTTCAGGCTCTAACCAACATAGGGGTGTTCTACACCTTCTACCATACAAAGCTTCATAGGGAGCCATGCCAATGGTGGAATGAAAACTGTTGTTATAAGTGAACTCTATCAATGGAAGAAAACCCTCCCAGCTTCCCTTCTGCTTTAAGACACATGCTCTTAAAAGGTTCTCCAACGACTGAATGGTCCGTTCAATTTGGCCATCAGTCTGAGGATGGTAGGCTGAACTCATTCTAAGCTTGGTTCCTAATGCTCTGTTCAAGCTCTCCCAAAACCTAGAGGTAAATCTAGGATCTCTATCAGATACTATGCTAGATGGCACACCATGTAACCTGAAAACCTCACTTATATACAAGGTAGTCAACTTTTCCAAGGAAAATCTGATATTAATGGGAATGAAGTGAGCAGACTTAGTCAATCTATCGAGAATAACCCAGATAGAATCTAAACCTCTAGGGGTCCTAGGTAGTCCTACCACAAAATCCATGGAAATACTGTCCCACTTCCACTAGGGTATCTCTAAGGGTTGTAACTTCCCTGAAGGTCTCTAATGTTCTATCTTAGCCTTCTGACAGACTAGGCATGCATACACAAACTCAATAACCTCTCTCTTTATGTTGGGCCACCAAAACATCGTCTTTAAATCATGATACATCTTGGTAGCACCAGGATGGATGCTCAAATTACCCTAGTATCCTTTAAGCTTCTGCTTGTGGTTTATTCATCTATTTTTCTAAAGTCATAGTTGGATATGCCTAGTTTATTCTTAATCCTAGGAATTAAAATAAACAAGTGCCAACCCAAAAGGTTAAACACAATTTTGCAAATAATTCTTGCAAAAAAAAAATAAAAAGTGCACAGGGTTAGCTCTCTTGGGCGAGCACCCCCTACATGAGATAGTTTAAAAAGAGGGGGAGGGTGAGTTTTCTTCACCCAAAACTTCCCTCCCTCACTCAAAATGCAGCACCTACGGGATTTTCCATTCTTTCTACCCTAAATCACCATTATTCGTGTTTTTTGGTTCCATTTGGCAATGGCCTTAGGCCTAAGTTGTGTTCTGAAAAGGTTGGGCATGCCACATTGCCCCTATTCCCTTGCTATTCATGCCTAAACATGCGCCCACCAAGTGCTCGGTGAAATGCCTCAATCGCATTTGCGCATGATTTTGTGAGGAATAACCTATGAAACAATTTGGTATGCGTATGTTTGCATTTTTGAGCATGTAGGCAGTTTCATGAGGGCTAGAATGATTGCCCCAAATATACCTTAGGCCTAGGAACCAAAGCTTGTTTTTGGGTGCAAGAGAACATAAAAGTGGGTGCATATTAGGTGAAGCTACCCTTTTAGGCCAGGAATCGACAAGGCTACGCCATGATATTTTCCTTACACCTAGATGTTTAGAAATGTTGTTCATCATGAACATAAAGGTGTAGAGTAGGTAGCAAAAATGCCTTTTTTAATTTCCTTATCAATTTAGGTAGCAAAAATGCCTTTGTTAATTACCTTATTAATTTAGGTAGCAAAAATGCCATTGTTAATTTCCTTATTAATTTAGGTAGAAAAATGCCTTAGTTATTTTCCTTATTAATTTAGGTAGCAAAAATACCTTTGTCTTTAGGTAGCAAAAATACCTTGGATATGTATATATGTAATTTGGGTAGCAAAAAATGCTTGAATATGTATATATGTAATTTAGGTAGCAAAAATGCCTTGAATATGCATATATGTAATTTAGGTAGCAAAAATGCTTGAATATGTATATATGTAATTTAGGTAGCAAAAATACTTGAATGTGTGTGTATAAATTTTTGATAGCAAAAATGCCTCATAAAATGTATATATGTTGCATGTTAGGTAGCAAAAATCCTTAGAAAAGCTATATATGTTGCATATTAGGTAGCAAAACTGCCTCATAAAGTGTATATATGTTGAATGTTAGGTAGCAAAATGCCTAATAAAATGTATATATATTGCATGTTAGGTAGCAAAAGTGCCTCGTAAATGTATGTATGTTGCGTGTAGGTAGCAAAAATGCCTCATGAAATGTATGTGTGTTGCATTAGGTAGCAAAAATACTTTATCAATTTAGGTAGCAAAATGCCTTGTTGATTTAATTAGCAAAATACCTTGTTAATTTGTAGCAAAAATAGTAATATACCTTGACTATGTGTATATGTATTTCTTAGGTAGCGAAAATGCCTTGAATATGCATGTATAAGTTGCTCTAGGTTTACATTCGGAAAGAGTTGTAGGCCGTTGTTGCTGGTCTTTGCTTTAAAATGGCACTTCCTTGTAAACTGACTTTCCAAATGTTTGTTTTCCTAGGAGATGGCCCCGAGAAAGCTTCCCGCAAAGAGATCCAGGAAAGACACCATTGGAGAAGGCTACAGTGCTACCCAACCGACTGACACAGATTTTGACATGCACCGATTTCGAAGCATCGAGCATCAGTGGTGCTTCAAGACCATCAAGGGATGCTCATTCCTTAGAGAGAGGCGGGTCCAACTTAGGGATGATGAGTTCCCTGGCTTCCAGAAGGAGATAGCTCGTAGGCACTAGGCACCACTTGTGACCCCCATGGCTAAATTAGACCCGGAGATAGTCAGGTAATTTTATGCCAACACCTGGCCTACCGAAGAGGGAGCTTGGGATATGCACTCCTGGGTGAGGGGTGTTAGTCGAATAATATTGTCGCAACCTACCCTTCGGCGGGAGGGCGACGCGGGGCTCACGGGTGCGACTTCCAAGAAAGGAAAATGCACAGAGTCACCACGAACGTTTATTCGAGGAAAACGTCGGAAAAATTGGAAAGGTGTGGTCTACGAACTTTAAGCGTGAAAGGTTCGGGAGTTGTTTTTATGCACGGGGAAGGTATTAGCACCCCACACGTCCGTCACAAGGGACGACAGCCTTTAATCAAGTGTGCAAATATGACTTCAAAATGTTTTATTTTCCCTTTTTTATGTCTTTTTGTGTTTTTATTTTTTTAATTTTGGTGTGGTCGACAAGGGTGTTTCCCTCGCTCCTACGTATCCTCAATTGCCATGAGGAAATCAGACCTACGTAGTTCTTTTAGAACTAAATGTTGGTTAAGTTGTTTTGATCTTTTTCCACAAGATTGATTTTAACCGAACAAAAGTCGTTTAAGGCGTTGGACCATTAAATGATCTTTTGATTTTTGGAAGGGAGAGAAACATTAAGGCATTGGACCATTAACGATCTCTTGGTTTTTGAAAGGAGAGAAACGTTAAGGTGTTGGACCATTAACGATCTCTTGGTTTTTGAAAGGAGAGAAACGTTAAGGCGTTGGACCATTAACGATCTCTTGGGGTGGTCGACAAAAGCGGGGCTTTTGCTCCTATGTATCCTCAATTGTGATGAGAAACTCAGACCTACGTAGTTCTTGCAAAAGCGGTAAAGTTATGTGTTGATTTTATGCTTTTGAACGGTCCATGTTAACTGATAAAAGCAAAGAAGACCGTTTACGGTGTTGGACCTTAAAATGGTCTTTAGTGATTTTTGCGGAAAAAGCATGATTTGTGAGTTGATTTTAGCCTTAGTTTCACTTTGGTTATTAGGAAATTCATTCAAGGAAACTTCCAAAGAAAAATGTTCGATTGATTTTTTTGATTATTTTATTCAAAGATATTTTGATTATTTTATTATTATTTTTTCAAGATATTTTGATTATTTTATTATTATTTTGCCTTTTTTTGGTTTAACCGTGGTTACAGCGTGAATGATCGGTTAGATTTTTTTTTAACAATGATTAAACGAGATTACAAAGAAGAACGATGAAGAATTTCCACAGAATCGCTTACGGAAGCGTTACGGAAGCACTTCGACTCGATTTTTCTTCACGAAAACGTGTTTTTTGCCCAAAATAGCCGAAATGCATGGCTTAGGGGTCATGAATATTTTTGAAACAGCCCCTTCCCCGATTTATAGGGAAAAAGAGAGGTGCTTGCCGCCCAGAGGCTTCTTGAGGAAGATTTCTAAGCGCACCCCAATTACTAAGTTCACCCCCCTTTTCGTACTTTAAGGAAAAGTTACGGAAGCCTTATGGAAGTGTTTCGGATTTGATTTTCATCTTTTTTTCTCTTCCCTTTCACCAATGTTAAGTGAAATATGCTTACCCAAGGTTTTCAGAAATTTTACGGAATCATTACGGAAGCCACGGAAACCATTTTTCAAAAACATGGAGGAGCTTGCCGCCCAGTTGCTTCCTCCTTAAGCAACCCAACTTCCAAAATGTTACGGAAGGGCCTAGATTTGAATTTTGATTTACACCCCTATCTTTATAAGTTCACCCCCCACTTTTGTGTTTTTGGCTATTTTCTTTTCGAAATCTCACGAAACTTTTACGCATTCCATCGCGATGAGTGTTAAGCCTTCCGAAGCGATCAAAAATGGTCCTCGGATGAAATTAGAGTGTAACAGTTTATTTACACACACCCCACTTTGCTAAATACACTCCCATTTTCATGTTTTTGACCGGTTTCTTCTCGAAACATCTCAAAACTTTACAGATTCCACAATGATGGGTGTTAAACATTTTGAGGTGGTCAAGCGAAAGTCGTATGCCAACAAAAAATGGTCCCCGGACGAAATTAGGGTATGATAGTTGCCCCTCTTTACTTATCTTTTATTGAAGATAAAAGCGAAGTAAAGATAAGACACTAATTTCGTTTGAGTGGAACATTGTCCGGCCGATCAATATCCCAACCAGCGGAACCTTTCATTCAGAAAGAAAACAAAAGGCATAAGAAGCATCAACAAAACTTCAGTGTCTTGAAAGCGATAAAATGGGATAACCACGACGTTTCCACATGCTATCGAACTTGATCATCCTCGCCCAATAGAGAAGAATCTCGTGCGTCGTCGGGCTTGAATGTCTTCGGACGACGAGAGTAAAAACCTGAAATTTTTTTGAAAATAATCAGAATCAGACGACCAACATCATCTTGATACCGTCGAACTCGTTCGCCTTGGTTGACGAAAGGTACAGACGACCATAAGGTATCTCCGCCTGCCACCTGACTCGTTGTCCCTGGATGACAAAAGATGCAGAAGATGACGCTAGTCTATGCGCGTCAACGGGCTCGTTTGCCCCTGGTTGACGAAAGGTGCGGATAATCATACGGTACCCCCGCCTGCCACCTGACTTCACGGGTCAGGATTAACAGAAACCATTTGTGCGGATAACCACTTAGGTATCTCCGCATGTCACCTGACTTCACGGGTCAGGATGATAGCAACTGTTTGTATGGATAACCGCTTGGGTATCTCCGCATGTCACCTGACTTCACGGGTCAGGATGACAAAGGTGCAGAAGACGATGTAAGTCTCTGCGTGTCAATAGTTTGGTTGCCCCTGATTGACAAAGGGTGGAGAAGACGACGTTAGTCTCTGCATGCTATCGGACTCTGAGTCTAACGGATAACGAAAGAGTATTTATACAGATAACCACTTGGGTATCTCCGCCTGCCACCGAACTTCACGGGTTAGGATCAATAGAAATCATTTGTGTGGATAACCACTTGAGCATCTCTACATGTCACCTGACTTCACGGGTCAGGATGACAAAAACCCTTTGTACGGATAACCGCTTAGGTATCTCCGCATGTCACCTGACTTCACGGGTCATGATGACAAAGGTGCAGAAGACGACGTAAGTCTCCGCGTGTCAACGGGTTTGCTTGCCCCTGATTGACAAAGGGTGCAGAAGACGACGTTAGTCTCTACATGCTACCGGACTCTAAGTCTGACGGATAGCGAAAAAGTGTTTATACGGATAACCACTTGGGTATCTTCGCCTGCCACCTAACTTCACGGGTTAGGATTAACAGAAATCGTTTATGCGGATAACCACTTAGGTATCTCCGCATGTCATCGAATTTCACGGGTAACGATAGCAAATGGTGGGGCGGTCAACAAAAGCGAGGCTTTTGCTCCTACGTATCCTTAATTTGTGATGAGAAGCTCAGACCTACGTAGTTCATGAGAAAGCGGTGTGAGACTAAAATAGTCTCTACCGGAAGATGCTGACATCTTCGGAAAGGGTGCAGATGACCACATTGGACTTTGCTTGTCAATCGGACTTGGGGTCTCTGAATGACGAGGTGCGGATAATGGTAAGGTGTCTCTGCATGCTACCAGACTCTCAGATTGCTGGATAGCAAAGGGTGTGTGCGGGTTACCGTTGGGTGTCTCCGCATGCAACCGGACTCTTGGGTCATGGTAACAAAAGGTGGGGTGGTCGACAAAAGCAAGGCTTTTGCTCCTACGTATCCTTAATTTGTGATGAGAAACTCAGACCTACGTAGTTCTTGATAACTGTGAGACTAAAATAGTCTCGGTGTTCTTTCACTAAAATGTGAACATGCTTTAGTAAAGAAACAAAACCTCCAACCGATCAGAGCAACATATAATTTTTGGAGAAAAACAATGTGTCTATTGGGGAAGGAGAGTATGCTGATAAAATCTTCTCATAACCATAAATGAGATTTTGGATGTTAGCGTTTTGTTTCTAAACGATCATTTAGAGGAAACACTGGGTCCAACAAAATAGAAGAAAATCACTCAAAGTGTATCAATCTCACACATGTAAGTTGTTAGTGTTTAGCTCTACTGAGCTTTAAAAGATTGGCTAAGATTCTGTTAAAACATAAGCACTTAGACAATGAAGGAAAGCTGGAGTTGCTGCACATGATGTCCAACGTTATGTCAAGGAATAAGATCGGGCTGCACAATGCACAAGGCAAGATAAAATGTCAAATGAAGAATTGAAGTTGCAGGATCCACGATGTCGGATACAATGTCCTGACATCCTGCCCGAGAATACTGGAGTTGCTGTACATTGCAAGTTAAAAGTCAAGTGCAGAAGTGAAGTTGCAGGATCCACGATGTCGGATACAATGTCCTGACATCCTGCCCGAGAATACTGGAGTTGCTGTACAATGCAAGATAAAAGTCAAGTGCAGAAGTGAAGCTGCAGGATCCACGATGTCGGACACGATGTCCTGACATCCGGCCCGATAATACTGGACACATAAATCTGTTATATCTTTAACAGATTATTGTGCAGTTAGCAGAAGATTAGAAGATCTATCTCTTGGAACGAATTAAAAGATCATTAAAGTTCGAATTTCAAAGTAGAAGAGTTCGTTCAGGGATTAAAGATTAAAGATTAAAGATTCAAACTAAAAGATCAAAAGTTATCTTTTAGTTCTTTAACTGCAGATTTTTTCAGAAGAAGATAGATCTCCTCCAGCACAAGCCGTTGCAGCCCAGAAACGCAAATTGCTATATAATCATGGAGGCTGCACGAGTTCTGTACCAAGTCCGGGATTGAAGAGTTATTTTGTGAGTTTTGGGACTTGAGTGATTTGTGAGCCACCTTGATGGTACCCTAACATCAAGTGTTGGACCTATGTGTGTAGAGTTGATCTCTTGTGTCTAGAGTTGATCTCTAGTGTGTAGAGTTGATCTCTTTTGTACAGAGTTGATCTCTGGAGTGTCTTTGACTTTATTGTAAACACGGGAGTGTGAGTGAGAGGGAGTGAGCAGAGGTTCTCATATCTAAGAGTGGCTCTTAGGTAGAGATCGCACGGGTAGTGGTTAGGTGAGAAGGTTGTAAACAGGGGCTGTTAGACCTTGAACTAACACTATTGAGAGTGGATTTCCTCCCTGGCTTGGTAGCCCCCAGATGTAGGTGAGGTTGCACCGAACTGGGTTAACAATTCTCTTGTGTTACTTGTTTAATCTGTTCATACGGACACACATAAACTGCATGTTCTGAAGCGTAATGTCGTGACATCCTGTACGACATCTGTCCCCTGGTATCAGAATTTCAATTGGTATCAGAGCCCTGCTCCACTAGTTATGTGACATTTGGAGATGGCTCTAAAGGAAAGATCATTGGAATGGGAAAGCTAGCTCATGATGGACTTCCTAGTCTGAACAAAGTACTGCTGGTGAAGGGACTGACTGCAAACTTGATCAGCATCAGTCAGCTGTGTGATGAAGGATTCAATGTAAACTTCACAAAGTCAGAATGCTTGGTGACAAATGAGAAGAGTGAAGTTCTAATGAAGGGAAGCAGATCAAAGGACAACTGTTACCTATGGACACCTCAAGAAACCAGCTACTCCTCCACATGTCTATCCTCCAAAGAAGATGAAGTCAGAATATGGCATCAAAGATTTGGACATCTGCACTTAAGAGGCATGAAGAAAATCATTGACAAAGGTGCTGTTAGAGGCATCCCCAATCTGAAAATAGAAGAAGGCAGAATCTGTGGTGAATGTCAGATTGGAAAGCAAGTCAAGATGTCCCACCAGAAGCTTCAACATCAGACCACTTCCAGGGTGCTGGAACTACTTCACATGGACTTGATGGGGCCTATGCAAGTTGAAAGCCTTGGAGGAAAGAGGTATGCCTATGTGGGTGTGGATGATTTCTCCAGATTTACCTGGGTCAACTTTATCAGAGAGAAATCAGACACCTTTGCAACTGTCAAGCACTTCCACATCTTTGGAAGTCCATGTTACATTTTGGCAGATAGAGAGCAAAGGAGAAAGATGGATCCCAAGAGTGATGCAGGAATATTCCTGGGATACTCTACAAACAGCAGAGCATATAGAGTATTCAATTCCAGAACCAGAACTGTGATGGAATCCATCAATGTGGTTGTTGATGATCTAACTCCAGCAAGAAAGAAGGATGTCGAAGAAGATGTCAGAACATCTGGAGACAATGTAGCAGATGCAGCTAAAAGTGGAGAAAATGCAGAAAACTCTGATTCTGCTACAGATGATTCAAACATCAACCAACCTGACAAGAGACCCTCCATTAGAATCCAGAAGATGCACCCCAAGGAGCTGATTATAGGAGATCCAAACAGAGGGGTCACTACAAGATCAAGGGAGGTTGAGATCGTCTCAAACTCATGTTTTGTCTCCAAAATTGAGCCCAAGAATGTGAAAGAGGCACTGACAGATGAGTTCTGGATCAATGCTATGCAAGAAGAATTGGAGCAATTCAAAAGGAATGAAGTCTGGGAGCTAGTTCCTAGGCCCGAGGGAACTAATGTGATTGGCACCAAGTGGATCTTCAAGAAGAGCTTGGTATGAAAGGCTAACAGAGTTCCTTACTCAGCAAGGGTATAGGAAGGGAGGAATTGACAAGACTCTCTTTGTCAAACAAGATGCTGAAAACTTGATGATTGCACAGATATATGTTGATGACATTGTGTTTGGAGGGATGTCGAATGAGATGCTTCGACATTTTGTTCAACAGATGCAATCTGAATTTGAGATGAGTCTTGTTGGAGAGCTGACTTATTTTCTGGGACTCCAAGTGAAGCAGATGGAAGACTCCATGTTCCTCTCTCAAAGCAAGTATGCAAAGAACATTGTCAAGAAGTTTGGGATGGAGAATGCCAGTCATAAAAGGACACCTGCACCCACTCACTTGAAGCTGTCAAAGGATGAAGCAGGCACCAGTGTTGATCAAAGTTTGTACAGAAGCATGATTGGGAGCTTATTATATTTAACAGCTAGCAGACCCGACATCACCTATGCAGTGGGTGTTTGTGCAAGATATCAAGCCAATCCCAAGATAAGTCACTTGAATCAAGTAAAGAGAATTCTGAAATATGTAAATGGCACCAGTGACTATGGGATTATGTACTGTCATTGTTCAGATTCAATGCTGGTTGGGTATTGTGATGCTGATTGGGCTGGAAGTGCAGATGACAGAAAAAGCACTTCTGGTGGATGCTTCTATTTGGGAAACAACCTTATTTCATGGTTCAGCAAGAAGCAGAACTGTGTGTCCCTATCTACTGCAGAAGCCGAGTATATTGCAGCAGGAAGCAGCTGTTCACAGCTAGTTTGGATGAAGCAGATGCTGAAGGAGTACAATGTCGAACAAGATGTCATGACATTGTACTGTGACAACATGAGTGCTATTCATATTTCTAAAAATCCTGTTCAACACAGCAGAACCAAGCACATTGACATTAGACATCACTATATCAGAGATCTTGTTGATGATAAAGTGATCACACTGAAGCATGTTGACACTGAGGAACAAATAGCAGATATTTTCACAAAAGCTTTGGATGCAAATCAGTTTGAAAAACTGAGGGGCAAGCTGGGCATTTGTCTGCTAGAGGAATTATAGCAGCTACTGCAATCTGAACGTGCCCAAACGAATCACTTAACATTAATAGCACGTTCACCACAAAGAAAATTCGACCGTTGCCTCACACGCCCCTCTACATTCTTCATTCAAATTTATATCTGCTTGGCATTCGTGTTTTTACCAGCATTTCCCAATAGCCTTCTGAGATTTACGAAATCATTCCAAACGCTCTGCTTTTCCATGGCTACCTCACCAAAAGAAACTTCCGCTCCTGGTTCACCCGCTGTACCATCATCTCCGCACCAGGAACAACCAGAATTCAACATCCAACCCATACAAATAATTCCTGGTCAAGCTTCTGTCCCTGAGAAACTGGTTCCCAGAAGACAACAGGGAGTGAAGATTGCTGAAAACCCTAGCCTTGCAACAAGTCCTAGGGAAGTAGAC